>NC_138774.1:131842073-132117073 GCF_965119305.1 Pelophylax lessonae
TGATGTCCTGATTGTGAGGAACTACATTTATTTGATTTTGGGTCAGTATGTTTGGGAGAAGAGGTTTTTTGGTGTAAACCCATTTCAGCTACTACTAGTTGCCAGTCACATAGAAACAATAAACCTTCTTCTAAGGATATGATCGTAAACATTTTCTCTTCTTTTGCAATAATGAGTTCAACAGGGTTTCCCCAATGACAGGAGATATGGTGGACATGATGGGACTTGGTAAGTACATTTTTCTGCTGTTGTAAGGTGTGTTGAGAGAGTGACAGACCCACAAAGCATTGACACAGCTCAGCTGGATTCCTGGACAGGGCCAAAAGTATTTTCTTAATGCAATAAGTGGACCTGTATCAAGTTTTTCTGGGAAAATTTAGAGGGAATGTGTGCATGCTTTGTAAACCTGTGATGGCAATTAGTGGAATAACATTCTTACAGTATGTCTCCAGGATGAACTTACAAGCTGACCTCATCACATTAAATAATCAGGGAACTATGTTGCAAATGAGCTTTAATGTTGAGAAATGGAAAGGTCATTAGTAAGTAAACCATTAGTAAGCCCTCATCTGGAATATGCAATTCAGTATTTTGGCACCTGCTCACAAAAAAGTATATCAGAGAAATAGACAAAGTGCAAAGACGGTTCAATGGAACTGATAAGAGGCATGGAAGAACTCAGCTATTAGGAACGATTAGCTACCCTTAATGTATTCTTTTTTGAGAAGAGGCTATTAGGTGGGGATATGATCACCATGTATAAATACTTTGGTGGGCCATGTAGTGAACTTGGTGAAGAGTTATTTACTTTTAGGACATTTAGGCTGTGACATTTTGTGTGTTTAAGAAACACATTTTCAATCAACAGCAACTCCTTTGTGCCTTCACAGAAATGCTTCTAATTCTCACCAACTTCGATTTTTAAAAAAAAACTTTTTCACAAAATATCCACTCTCAGAAAAGGTTCACACATTGCTTGTGGAGACTTTAACCGCAGATTACTACCTAGATTCCACAACCTATGCCAAATAACCATCTCACACATTACAGTCTTCATTCCATACTGAGGATATTTTCAATGTTTGGAGGTGCCAGCATGCAACTTAACACAATTTTACCTTTAATTCATTGAGAAATAATTCTTACTCACAAATGAATGTAATTCTGTTTGATCATTTTCTTCTACAAAGAAATCTACAAGTAGTCTCCTCTTTCTCCTTCACAATAGAATGTGATTTGACCATGCTCCTGTTTCTACAGCTGTGGTAGAGGAAAATACTCCTAGTTCTGTACACCTATGACGTGTTATCTCACAAGTGATACCATCTCCCCAAAATGTTTCCTTTTTGCCTACCTTAAAGCGGAGTTCCACCTAAAAAAAAAAAAAAAATACATAAAAATACCCCCGGGACAGTCAGGGCTAGTGCATTCCACAATGGATAGCCTCTGAACTGTCCCGGGTTGCACTTACCTGCAAGAAGAAATACTTACCTTGAAAATGTCTTCTCAAGTGCTGCCATCTCAGGTGTGGGCAGCTTGAAGCCAGCGCGATCCTTCTTCTCCGTCCTTTTCGGTCCCACGATGCACTGCGCTGGCCCCTCCGTCACTTCCGGGGCTGCAGCGTCATCCCTGCACAGCTTCTGGGCATGCCCAGAAGCTGTTTAGCAAGGTATGACGGCGCCTGCACCGGAACTGACGTCAGGGCTGGTGCAGGCGCATTGATTCCTGGGAGCGATGACGTTCAGCTCCCAGGAATCATTGCAGGCCAGGAAGTGACGACGGGCCGTGGCCGCCGAGGGAGGAAGAGGAAGTAAGGTGAGTATATGTTCTTCTAAAACAAGGTAAGTGAGAAAAAAAATTGCGAGTATCCATTAGTTTTACAGGTGACCCGGACCAAAGTAAAATTTTAGGATGGAACTCCACTTTAACACCTGAATGAACATTTCAGTAAAATAGGTTATCTGTATTAGACCTAAAAAGCTAAAACTAAAATTTCTCACCTTTATACATACAGAGGATAACCGTAAAATTAATAATCCTAACGATCTAGCTGACTATAGCTGATTACTACAGCTCTCTATGCAATTTATAAGACACCACAACCTTTTGAAGAGAACATATCTAACTTCTTGACCTCTTTTCAATTACCAAAACTCTCTCCAACTCAATAGGCTTCTCTAAATACCCCTTTCACCTCCTCAGAGATTGCAAAAGCTATACACTCTTTACCAAATGGTAAATCACCTGGCCCGGACAGGATATCCAATGAGTATTACAAACAATTTCAGGCTAAATTATGCCCTACTCTAAACTCAGTATTCTTCTCTTCACAGCAATGTCCTGTTTCATTTCCCTACAAAATGCTTAAAGCTTATATTGTCACAATAATGAAGCCTGGTTTAGAAGCAACCACCCCAGAAAATTTTAGGCTTATGTCATTATTAAATACAGATACCAAAATACATGCCAAAAATCATTGCATAAAGGTGCTTTTTCTATTTTACCTACCTTAGTTAAGCCAGATCAGACAGCCAGGCTTCTTCTGATGTAACTTGCAGAATTGTCAAAATACTTCACTAAGCTGCATCACAGTGGGTGCCTACTCTGCTTCTCTCGTTAGATGCAGAGAAGGCATTCAATAGAATTAATTGGCTATACATGACCCAGGTACTCAAAACAATTGGATTCAAAGTTTATATTCTCACTGCCATTCTTGCATTATATTAATCGCCATCTGCCAACTGCCGAGATGTATACTTTTAATATGCTATCCTATTCCTTTTCTAGTATTATGTTCACACCTGGAGATTACTGGATTTATATTTGATGACATATCACATATAAATAATTTATTTGTGGATAATATTATACTTTTCATGACAAACCCAAAAACATCCCTCTCCACTGCACATCATAACCTAATACAAAGTAAATTTTTCAAAATTCCTAATTTTAGGCTTAGAATGACTTAGTGTTATCCATCAACAACACCCTCCAGAAGAATTATCCTTACACCTGGAGTGACTCTGAAGTACCTAAATCATATATACAGTATCTCACAAAAGTGAGTACACCCCTCACATTTTTGTGAATATTTTATTATATCTTTTCATGTGACAAATTACACTTTGCTACAATGTGAAGTAGTAAGTGTACAGCTTATATAACAGTGTACATTTTCTGTCCTTTCAAAATAACTTAACACACAGCCATTAATGTCTAAACTGCTGGCAACAAAAGTGAGTACACCCCCTAAGTTGAAATGTCCAAATTAGGCCCGAAGTGTTAATATTTTGTGTGACCACCATTATTTTCCAGCACTGCCTTAACCCTCTTGGGCATTGAGTTCACCAGAGCTTCACAGGTTTCCACTGGAGTCCTCCTTCACTTCTCCATGACAACATCATGGCACCATGACAACATGTTAGAGACCTTGCGCTCCTCCACCTTCCGTTTGAGGATGCCCCACAGGGATTAAGTCTGGAGACATGCTTGGCCAGTCCATCACCTTTACCCTCAGCTTCTTTAGCAAGGCAGTAATCGTCTCGGAGGTGTGTTTGGGGTCGTTATCATGTTGGAATACTGCCCTGCGGCCCAGTCCCTGAAGGGAGGGGATCATGCTCTGCTTCAGTATGTCACAGTACATGTTGGCATTCATGGTTCCCTCAATGAACTGTAGCTCCCCAGTGCCAGCAGCACTCATGCAGCCCCAGACCATGACAGTCCAACCACCATGCTTGACTGTAGGAAAGACACACTTGTCTTTGTACTCCTCACTTGGTTGCCGCCACACGCTTGACACCATCTGAACCAAATACGTTTATCTTGGTCTCATCAGACCACAGGACATGTTTCCAGTAATCCATGTCCTTTGTCTGCTTGTCTTCAAAAAACTGTTTGTGGGCTTTCTTGTGCATCATCTTTAGAAGAAACTTCCTTCTGGGACGACAGCATGGAGACCAAATTGATGCACTGTGCGACGTATGGTCTGAGCACTGATATGCTGCCCCCCCACCCCTTTAACCTCTGCAGCAATGCTGGCAGCATTAATACGTCTATTTCCTTAAGACAACTTCTGGATATGACTCTGAGCACATGCACTCAACTTCTTTAGTTGACCATGTTAAACTGCTGTATGGTCTTGGCCACCGTGCTGCAGCTCAGTTTCATAGTCTTTGCAATCTTCTTATAGCCTAGGCCATCTTTATGTAGAGCAACAATTCTTTTTTTCAGATCCTCAGAGAGTTCTATGCCATGAGGTGCCATGTTGGACTTCCAGTGACCAGTGTGTGAGAGAGAGAGAGCGATAACATCACATTTAACAAAGCTGCTTCCCATTCATACCTGAGACCTTGTAACACTAACATGCCACATCATGACACCAGGGAGGGAAAATGGCTAATTGGTCCCAATTTGGACATTTTCCCTTAGGGGATGTACTCACTTTTGTTGCCAGCAATTTAGACCTTTATGGCTGTGTGTTGAGTTATTTTGAGGGGACAGCAAATTTACACTGTTATACAAGCTGTATACTCACTACATTGTAGCAATGTGTCATTTCTTCAGTGTTGTCACTTGAAATGATATAATAAAATATTTACAAAAATGTGAGGGGTATACTCACTTTTGTGAGATACTGTATATATACATGATTCTGCACATAATGGATGCCCTGTAGCAGTAAATCTGCTATGGAGCAGTTGGCAAGTGGTTAATATTCTCTTTGTTACCTGTAGAAAACAAACCTACTGTTTTTCTTTGAAGGCTAGAAGTATGTGCTTGCAAATATGTTTGGAATTTTTTTTCTTTCTCCAAATATAATTATGTTAACTGTGATTGGTGGACTTGAGATAATGCATGCATTTTTAGTTTCAACCCATTTAATTAATAATTTGATGGAGAATACATCACATCTTGTCAGTAAGAGGAATCCCTGTGGAAGATAAAATCACTTATCCCACCTGCTAAGCTATTTTCCTTGTTCTGCTAACTCTGCATCACTGCTTCACTGTTGCTTTTATTCCAAGTATGTATTGTATAGCAAAACATTGAATTGCAAATTCATTTCTCCACAATAGCCCTCAATGGTTATTATTATAAAGATGCATGATGATGTATTTTTAGATAATTTACTTTCTACAAATGAACACTGCTACAAAAACATGTCAACAGCATATGCATAGATTAATTTGCATAATAAACAGTGAAAAGTACATTAATATTGTTTGGTGCTTTTTTTGACCAGGCCTTTTTCTGACATTCTTTGTTTACAAGTAAAAAATCTGTATTTTTTTCAAAAGAAATACTACCACAATTTCACAATTAAATAAAGAGGTAAATGGGAAGGGATCTGCTATACCCAAAGAGTGTAGGCACGGAGCCTTTAGTGAAGGTCTTCAGGCACTCCACAATGGGAAAACTAAGCAAAAATGGGCACTAGGTAGACATGTGCAGAACAAAAAAAAATATTTTGTTTTGATTCATTTTTTGCATACATTTGTTTAGTTAAAAATAGTTTAATCCGCCTAATTCATTTTCGGAATTCGTTTTGTTTTTTCGTATTCAAATTGATTCTAATTTTCTGAATTTACATTTGAATAATTTTCAAATTAATTTTGAATAATTCATTTCTTTTATTCCCATATCTATTGAGGTAGGATGTACATAATCTATAACTTTACGCTTTTGACTCCTGGGATAAGTTGATTTAGTTCATGCTTCCATCCATTCAAAACACATAAAGGCCCGGGGGTCCAAGAATGACGTCAGCATCTTCTAGATATTTGAGATGCCATGTCTAGTTATTCCCCCTGTCTATAAGTCTCTCCAAAGGGTTAAAGTGTTATTAAACTCACCACAGTAAAATCAGTCTGTATAAGCATTAAAGCTTGCTTGTTATACTCACTGTGAAACCTAAGGGGTTAATCCTCTGCATTGTGTAAAAAGGCTGTTTGATTCTGTCTTCTCTGATCCTCCCCTTCTTTTACTGTCCCCAATCCATCTGCTGATAGAGCAGAGCCCTAGGAGTCACTCTGCACATGCTCAGTTTAGTGTGTATTGCTAGAGAGTTTTTTTTTTTTGGGAGGGTGCATGTGATCAGCACAGGGCCAATCAGCACTGTCCAGACAGAGGGTCAGGGGCCCTGCAGCCTTGCAGGACAGTCAGAGGAGAATTAAAACTCCTCCTACAAGCTTTGACCAGACACTAAAAGAATTCACAAGACTGCTATAACTGCGTATATGCGTAACTTAGAATGTCATTCCCTGTTTTTATAGTCCTCCAACCGTGATTGGAGAGTAGCATTTTCCTCTTTAAGATTCTCTATTTCAGACATACAGGGCTGAGTGTGGTTTTCTAGAGCATCTACTCTCAGTTACGTGTCTGCTGTGCACTGGCCCAATTCACATATCTCTCTGGTCAGACTGTAATGTGGTCTGAGTTCTATTCCAAGGCCTTTTGTAGCAATTTTTCAAACTACTTGAGAAGAGCAGGGAGTGCAGTATCAGGATGTGGTGTAGACTATGTAACCCCAACATCTGTGTTTGACTTACCCTGTGTAGCTAGAGCTGTCAAGGACAGAACCAAAGATATATCTACCCTAAAGGCTAAATAGATCATATGTACCTTTTTAGCATCCTTGGTGTGCCAAGCAAAAGGCCAAAGCACCCCAGGCATCTGAACAGACATAATGCTAATGCGATATACAATCTAAGATACTTGCAAGAGATGACCATTGCAATTGAACCCCAGAGCTCCAGATAATGTATCCAAAAGCTTCAGGACATGAGTGTCTAATCCCTGTGATGGAGTCATCCAGGTTAAGAGAGGTAAGCCACACTGATATGGATTTAAAAATCCCCACCAATAAGGGACATACAGCTTGTACTAGATAACTTATTCCTAAGTAAGTAATGTAACTGATATTTCAATTTCTAAAGGTAAGAACATTGTCAAACTATTTGAAGGTATGTTTGTAAAGTGGATAACTGCGGCAACTCTAGACCACTTATCAATGAATTTTCTTTCAAAGGGAAAAGAGCCCCTTCACATACATTGTCAAGAGAAAACCGTGATTTCACTAATTGTTCCCAATTCTCAAAGAAGGTTTTTCATACTAAGTGTTTTGGTAAGGTGTTTTGAGCTCCAGGGCTGAATGAACTGCATTAATCAGAGTACCAAGGACTCCTTGTAAGTTTAAATTATAAGGAAATTGCTAAAATACATACTCTTTAGGAAAAGGCTGTAAAGAGTAAGAATCAGAGATAGCAATAAGAGCCTCAGGTGGAAATAATACTCATAAAAGGTCTTGTGGACACATGGGAGGTCTCAGTGTCATTTTAAAGACTAGGGGCCTTAGGATCTGTATTACTGGCATCAAACCCTTCAGGGGATACTGAGAAATTGTCCCTATCCAAAATGGAGGAGTTTGGGCTGAGGTCATTCATTACTCTGTAGGTCTTTTAAGAGAAAAGTTGCAGCACTTAGTAAACAGCAACTAGGCATAAGAGTCAATACCTCACTCACTCACAATCTTGGGCAGCTAAAGCTAAGGAGGTTCAGGGATGGCAAGAGGTGACCAAGTCATGAAAGGCAGGCAGTGGAGTGAGACTAGAGAACAGTGGATCCCAAGGTAACACAAAGGCAGGAGCAGCACTGGAATGTCAGGAGGAAGGTGCAATCTAGTGAATAACACAATAAGCAAAGTTCTGAAAAGTGTCACAAGCATAGCCCAGTGCCTGAACATCCTATTCCAGGTTAACCACGCAAACTGCAGTTCAGCAAGGTTTAGGTACATTCTCCAAAGCTTTCATTCAGAATAAAGCCCTGATAGCTGCTGTATATAGACTAGCTCAAACAGCATATTTGGAATTTTTGATAGAATTAACAGAAGAAAAATGACTGAGGTGTACAGAGAATCTTGTTTGAGGAATACATCAAAAAGTTTAGTAAAAATAAGTTTTCTTAGCAGTGCTGAGGAAATACATCCAACCACCTAGGACACATCAGCAAGATTGAGGCATAATGCTTGAAGGTAGGGTTACTATTTAATTTATTTTTTTTTTTTTTTTGTGGGGGTAGGAATTTGTTGCATTCTCATGCATTTTTAAAAGTAGTTGAGGTGTGTAGCTTATCTGCTAAAGTACTTTTATTTGTATAATATTGCTCAAATCATGCTCTTAGTCAGCACTTCTAGATGGTGCATAGTTCCATCCATAACTTAATTATTAAGTGTTTACACATAGTAGTTACATTCATTCATTCCTAAAGTGTCCCAGTGAGATAATGCTCCCATAATCATATTGAACAATACCAAGAAAAGATGCCTCTGTACAGACTTGATATTGCAAAAAAAAAAAAAAAATGAAATAAGTATCTTTCTATCCTGAGGCTGAGGAAACATACCCATTTTTTTTTTTAGCAACTATCCATATAAACTTGCCTGAAGTTGCATGATTATTATGGGTTTAAATGGGTCACTGGTCTTGTACTTTCCCTCTTGGCAAGAGCTGTTGGGGTTACTTCAACTACATGAAACAGTTCTGGCCATGCAGTTTTAATAACAATTGTATGCAAAACTACATGTGCAACTATATATTTTCTTTTTTATTTTAAACTTTATGAATTCATTGTTATGGTTTATTAATATTTGTGCATAGCAATTAATATTTTTTGTTTGGAATAACCATTCATACCAGTTAATTTGACAAAATGCTTAAAGGGTGCACTGTAGTATGGTACATTGCTCATTGTACTATTGTTATTCCTTTTATTTTAAGTGACATTTTGAGGACTATGCTCTCCTGAAGGTTCAGTGCCTGTGGCACTGTGGCAACATGTTATGTTTTACCCTTCCTGCCTTAGTGTCACCTTCACTTTTTAATAATACGGTAGGAATAGTTTGGGGCAAATTTAACACTACATCAAAATCATGTCACTTGATCATATTGCCTACTGTGTGACTTTGGAAAGTGTCCTCCATTTTAAAAAATATTTTTTACCAACCAATCATAAAAAGTAGAAGAAGTAAATATGTTACTAAAATGGCCTGGTACTACAAAACAAATATTATTAGTTTGTCCAAATAAGAGCATATTTTCATGTATAAACTTAAAATAAAAAAAAATAATTATTCAAACAAAAATATACTAAAATACTATAACACAATATTCACTGTTTATCAAGAAAGACAAAGCAATAGAAACCTGTCTTATTTATTATTTTAATTAATAATTTAAAAATTACAGAAACATAAAAATATATAAGCATTTTGTGTAAATTAAGCAATCAGGCTTCAGGTCTGAGACCTGAAGAAGGAGGCTACGCCTCCGAAGCGTTGTCCTTAGCAACCCCATGCAAGTCATGCTCTGGGTCCCGATCGGAGAGTCTCCCTCTGCTTAACCGCATTGTCAGTTTTTCTGAGCGGCTACAGCATCTTGGAGAGTGTGCGGCGGCGGCTGGACCGTGCGCAGGCGCACCACATCGAGTCTCCTTGAGTAATCCGAGGTGGTTGGCTTAGCCGTACGATACTCACTGATCAGTGCAGGACGAACAGCTGAGCCGCCGAGGCTAGGAGGAGAGAGCCCTGCAAACATCATCAGGGGATATTTATTTCCATGCATGACTTCCTATCTGTTTGTGAGTACCTGTTTTTATGGCTTCTATTAATTTCAAATAAATGGTGTTACACTAGGGCGGTGTGCGCTCTGTTCCTTTATTTTTTGTACAGCTTCTTTGCCTCATATCCCATGGAGGGTTAGGAGAGCTGCCACGCTTCATTCATGTGTTTCACCACAGGCCATATTACAAGATTCCCCAGCTTGAGAATCAATCTCCAGGATCTGCGCAGGGACTGGTAATGTGTGTTTTCACTGAGGCCACATGGACAATGTAAACCATAAATATTAAACTGTGTGGAAAAGGTGTCAAAATGTTTGACTTATTTTCTCTACCCTTAGAATCAAAAAATTATTTTTGCCCTTGTGTGATTAATTTTTCCAAAGATAATACAGTATGTGCCATGGATCACAAAGAAGGTTGGTATATCTTTAATATATTTTTTCATATTTTTTATTTGCTTGAGACACAATATTTTTAATATTTTTGGATTTATCTATAACCATCTTAGGCTTTTTTTGAGAACTCTTTCCAGTTTGGAATTTTGTAGTAAGATGGGCCAGTGTGTGTTGATGATTCTATTGATGGCTTTGAACTGCCTCTTGTATTTAGTACTAAAAATCATATATACCGTATTTTCCGGCCTATAAGACAACTGGGCGTATAAGACGACCCCCCTAATTTTCATCTACCGGTAATACTTATACTTAGGTTACCTTGGAGATATTATACTTGGCGTATAAGACGACCCCCCATTTTTGGGGGATTTTTTTGAGGTTCAAAAGTAGTCTTATACGCCAGAAAATACAGTATATAAAATATATTGTTGTCATTGGCAATTACAGTATTTTTCGAGTATTCGTAATATGCGATGATGGTTTTAATTGATATTATATTGGTTTTATTATAGGCAGGTCATATGTAAAGTACATATATATTGATGAATAGGTTTATTTATTTATTGAATCCATCTATATTTACATGTACAATATTTAAGCAGTCCTGGAGTCCAATCCAGCACTCCAAGGGTTAAGAAGCTCTATCTCTTTTGCTAATCTGATATTTCTGTTGACCTTTGCTGCATTTACATGGGAGGGGATTCACTTGCCCCCTTGCGACCTGAGGAGGGCCTGGATCCCATTTGGGCCTGAGCCCTCCCGAGGTCGCCGCAGGACATGTTTTCACTGTTTATGTAGTTTGCCTTTTTTAAGGCGCCTTTCCATGTTTTGTGCTCGGGGTTGCATTGCTCCTCATTCCCTCCACTCAGACATTGCCCTCCCATAGGTGGCTCCTTAGGTCCATTTTCCTCTGGGCCTTCTTTTTGGTAGCCCTGTTTTTTTTTGTCTACAGGGAACAGTGCCCTCTGCAGTTTCCCACTTAGTGGAGGTGTTTTTTGCCTCTTTTTTGCTGTATGTTTTTTCTAATTCTGGTTTCTTGTTCTTTTTTCCCTTTACCCTACGTCTTGGGGACTCACGACTGAGTGGCAGTGGGCAGAGCAGTGCACTCGGGGACCCCACACCTAGCAGGGGTGGGGCGGGTTTGCTCTATTATGTGCTGGTATTGTTAAGGATCTATGGCTGCTTCTATACGAGTGACCTCGTACAATGTGTGAGGACTGTGTTCCCCCAATAAGCGGGGGAGGATGTGGCAGGATTTGCATCACTTGTAGCCTGACAGTGTGTCCACAGTGTGTCCCCGATATCTAAGGCTAGAGGGGTGTCCATTGCCGTACACAAGCATTGCCCGTTTTCTTTGACAACTACACTCCAGGATCCGGAGGGACAGTTTTTGTTCCTTAAGGGCATTATTAATTGCCAGCTGTATACTTTTGCTAATCTTTATGCGCCCAACACTGGAACGGCCTCCTTTCTATCCTCCACTTTACGACAACTGGCAGGGTTTCGAGAGGGCATGGTTGTATTGGGGGGAGACTTTAACGTGGTTCTAGACCCGGAATTGGACTCCTCGTACGGTAACTCCCCCCTCTCCTTCAGAGCCCGTAAACACCTCAAGGAGTTGTTCAGAACGTTGCACTTGGTGGACTGTTGGCGGACCTCCAATCCGGGTGCTAGGGACTATAGCTTTTACTCCAAGGTCCACGATATGTACTCCAGGCTGGATCTTCTTCTGGTGGACCAATTTCACCTGGACTCTGTTGCTTCCACTTCCATTGGCTCAATCACTCTCTCTGATCACTCCCCGGTCTCCCTCACCTTCGTACCTCCTGGGGCTCACCGTGCGCCTCGGACGTGGCGACTCAATGGGAATCTCCTAGATGACCCTTCCGTGTTGGAGAAGGTCACTGCAGAAGTGCGTGCCTATTTTGAGCTAAAATCATCTTCTTTTTTTTTAAATCAAGAACAATTTTATTGAGATGCCAACAACAATACATTTATAACAGATGCATACATTTCTAATGTTACAAAACTACTATTTATTATACAAAGTTACAAACATATAGCTCCTATCGCCTCTGCAGTTCCTCCCAGATGACATTATAAATGCCATTATTGGCGCAGCAATCTATCCAGTACCAAGTCCAGAGGGGCCAGGCCCGGAGTAGCCAACCATCTACCCCACACCTTCTCAAATTTGTAAGGGGAGCCCCTATGTTGATATATATGTTTTTCAATGCGTAATGTATTACCCAACTGTTCAAGCCACATCTCATGCGTGGGAGGTTCAGATGCAGTCCAGTTTACTAACAAAAGTCTATGTGCCTGAAACAAGGCTCTCGCTGCTGCCTCCCCAAGACATCTGTCCTGGGTGACCTTATCAAGCATGCCCAGCAAGCATTGTCTAGCATCCAAACGGACCACTACACCTAGAGCAGTGTTTACTGTGGTCACAACCTTTGACCAATATCGGTGCAATTTAGGGCATCTCCACAACAAATGGATAAGGGTATCCGTCTCCCCCCTGCATTTACCACATAATGCATCTGGCCTTACGCCCATCAGATGTAATTTAAGCGGAGCACAGTGAACTCTGAGAAGGATATATAGTTGGGAGACTCTCTGAGAAGCATTCAATGAGCAAGTCATGACAGCCTCCAATGCCCCCTCCCATTGTTCCTCGGATATTTCTTCCACATCTCTCGCCCATTTTTCACGGGCATTAGTAGGACATTTCTCGAGGTACATCCCCAAAAGAAGCGCATAGCAGCCCGAAATAAATCCTTTAGTTATAGCCGTGTGTTGCATAAGGGAAAATACAGGAGTTGGGGAGAGCTCAATACCCTCCAGTGCTGTCTGGGCTCTTATAGCATGCTGTAATTGAAGATAAGGAAATTTCATATTTAGTGAAATATTAAATTTAGCAATTGCAATTGAGCAAATAACAAAAAGTTGCCGCCTTCAAAAATATGATAGAGGTGTGTCACCCCCCACGACCCTCCACTGGGCCGCTCATTGTAATTTTAAAAGTTCAGGGTAGGAATAATTATTCCATATCGGGCTATATTTCGTGAACCCAGACACACCTTGTAACTGCTTGGTTTTATCCCATATTTTTTGGACCAGTCTATACGTGAAAAATGATTTATTAGACTTGGCAAATAATTGTGCCTCCAGGCCCTCCGCCAAAGACTTTGCATCACTATATTGAAGCATAACGCTTAATGATGAGGTCATCGGTCCATCCGCCAGTCCCCCCACCAGATGCTGTAACTGGGAGGCTATATAATACAGCCAGGGGATCGGAAGGGTGAGCTCTCCCTCCTCCTTAGGCTTCTGAAGTTGTTCCAGCCTTATCCTGGCAGTGCTTTCCTTCCAAACCGGGGAATTATTCAGACAATAAAGTAATTGAGGCATGAGAATCATTTTAACCAGACTAACACGTCCAGCAACAGAAACAGATAGCCATAACTTCCTCCAGATCTTAGCCCGATCTTTGAGTTTTACCAGTAACGGTAGTACATTGAGTCTACAAGAATCCAACAGGGCTGGCGAAATCACCAGCCCCAGGTACTTAAATGAGGCCACTACCGGAACCGGACAAAAACTACTCACCAATGGATCCACCACCCCATCTAGGGGCATAAGAGCAGATTTCGTTCAATTGATAGTAAGCCCAGAGTACCTCCCAAATTCAGTAATAGTCACCATTGTTTCCCTGAGCGAGGAATCAGTCTCCCAGAAGCAAAAGCATATCATCCGTATATAGTAGGATCTTTTCCTGTAAAGAACCGTACTTAAACCCCACAATATGCTCATTATTTTGAATACACACTGCCAATGGCTCGATTGCCAGGGCAAATAACAAAGGGGAGAGGGGACACCCCTGTCTGGTTCCCCTCTCCAATTGGAACCCAGCAGAATGCCTTCCCCCTTCCCTAATAGATGCACGAGGGGCATTATACAGTAACCTTATCCAGGAAATAAACCCGGGGCCAAACCCAAATTCCCGCAGGACGGCCCACAGATATTCCCACTCCACACTGTCAAATGCATTGTTGGCATCTAATGACTGTAATACCCTCTGTCCCCCATTGTCAGTTGGAGTCTGCATATCAACATATAACCTCCTCAAGTTCACTGATGTAGATTTATTGGGCATAAATCCTGCCTGGTCTTCATGTATTATGGAGCTCACCACTTTATTCAATCGTCTGGCGATAACTTTTGCCAGAAGTTTGACATCAGTCTGCAAAAGTGAGATAGGGCGGTATGAATTTGGTTCAGTCGCCGGTTTATCCGGCTTAAGTATCATTACTATGCTGGATTTAGTCATGGATTCGGGAAACCTCTGTCTAACCCTTGCCTCATTGAATACCTCTAACATTTTGGTATACCTCCATTGGTAACCCGTCATCCCCCGGGGCCTTGGATTTGGGAAACAGACCTACCGCCTCCCGCAGTTCTTACAATTAAAGTGGGGCCTCCAATTGCGACCTTTGAGTATCCGTAAGCTGAGGGAGGGTAATATTTTGTAGATAAGTATGTAATTCTTCGGAAGAATAAGTTGCCCGAGATGCATACAAATCTGTATAAAATCTAACCAATTCCTGCATAATTCCCTCCTGGGAATTAACCATTTTACCATTCTGAAGTGTCAAGGCTCCAATAGCTGGAACCGAAGGCGCACATTAACAATTTTTGCTAAGAGGCGGCCGGTATGCTCCCCCTCCTCATAGAATGTTACCCTAGAAAAAAAGCGTTTCCTCTCCGCCTTTAAATTAATTCCCTTAGTCAATACTTCTTGAGCTGCAAGCCAGGTTGCCCTAGTGGCGTCCCCAGGGTCAGCCACATACGCCTCCTCCAACTCCCGCACCCGCTGTGTCAACTCCTCCTCCAACTCCCTCGTGCAGAATTTAATTTGATTTATAACAGAAATAAAAATACCTCTAAGGAAGCATTTAAAGGCATCCCATCTAATTAATGCATCCTCACAGGAGGCATTATCTAAAAAAAAATTCAATTTGGGAAGAGATGGCTGCACTAGATGGTATCAAGTTTAACCAAATGGCATTCATTCTCCACGGGGCCCTCAATAAATTGATGGAAGCTCTGGCCATTGCACCCATCACCACCGGTTAGTGATCAGAGACCCCTCTCTGCGCATATTCCACGCCATGTACCCGGGGCAAGGCAGACCCAGAACCCAGACATACATCTATACGCGAGAGAGAGGCACGTGTTTTAGAAAACATGAAAATTGTTTAATATTAGGAAATTTTGTATGCCAAAAATCCACCCAGCCCACCTCTAGCATAAAACGCAAAAGGGCCGTACCCCTGGTTAAGGATGTAGCTGAGACAGGGGGATGCCTATCTAATTTAGGCTCTATAACCCCATTAAAATCACCCAAAACAAACAAGGGGACATCTGGCTTTGTAAAGACATAGGCTATCAATTCCCGCAGCACTACTGAAGAAAATGGAGAAGGAATATATAGCATCGCCAGTATACAAGTCATAGTAAACAATTTACAGTACAAAAACACATATCTCCCTTCTGGGTCCACATTTGTATGCCTCTCCTGGAAATCCAGGGACCTGTGCACCAGTACACTCACACCCCTCGAATGAGAAGTGTGGGTGGAGTGGTACCCCCAGGCCACCCAAGAGTACCGTAAATATGACAAAGTATCCCCCACCGAGTGGGTTTCTTGTAGACCAACAATAGCAGGCTGGTACTTACGAAGAACTGAAAATACCATCGCTCTCTTTAAGGGACTGCCAAGACCCCTAACATTCCAGGAAATTATGGGGGTAGCCGCTATGACAGTTCAGAAGTAATTTCTGAGGTCACAACACCCGGTGCTGCAACCAAGTCCAAACACTGGAGGAAGTGCAGAGGCTCTAGTGCACAATGAATATAAATAGACCATAAGCACCTGGAAAAAAATTGCAAGGTTGAACATTTCCTGAAAATACATAAACAAACTAAAGCATAATCAAACACAGTAAGGCACATAAGTGCCTCTAAACATCTAACCCTGGGGACACAAGGTCACTCAAGCATAAGGGCGGCCAGTACATGGCCCACCCAATCACCTTCATCCTGCCCATATACTCCCATACTCCTAAGAAGGCAGGGAAGGGCCGGACTAGAGGGATCATTCGCAGTCATTCAAGAAGTTAATTCCTCAGAGAGCATAAATCAGGTACCCAAAAAAAAAAAAGAGAGGGGAGATAAAAAAAGAAGAAGAAGAAAGGGAGGAGAAAAAAGGAAAGAAAAAAAAGAAGAAAGGGAGAAGAAAAAAAAAAGAAAAAAAGAAAAAAAAATTAAAAAAGGTAAAATACCGTTCCCCGGCCAGGAACCAATGTGGAGTAACTATTATCACTTCAATAAAGCTAACAAATAATATAATTAATCATAAAGCAAAAGCAAACTTCAGTCTTCAAAAGTCGCCTCAGAAGTCGCCCTATTACGATGTCGCGAAGTAGGCTCATTCACGTCCAGCCATGATGCTGCTTCAGAAGCCAAATTGAAAAAATGCACTTTCCCTTCCACTGTAATCCTGAGACGTTCCAGATAAAGCATCGCATATACCAAACCCAGTCTACGCAACCTCTGTTTTACTTCCATAAACTTGGCCCGCTGTTTTTGCACCTCCATTGAAAAGTCAGGGTAGAAAGAGACCCGGCTGCCATTATTTGTAATATTAGCTTTTTCTCTGGCTAGTTTCAAAATTTTCTCTCTGTCCCGGTAATGCAGTATCCGCGCCAACATGGGCCTGGGTGTATTACCCGGTATAGCTCTAGTAGGGACGCGGTGTGCTCGTTCCACTGCAAAAATAGGGGAAAAAGCTTTATGCCAAATACTTCATAGAGCCAAGATTGAACAAAATCAGTGGTGTCCGTGGTCAGCAAAAGCAGCCCAGCACGAGTTTTGAGATCTAAAGTCTGGATCTGATTGAATGGGCTTCACACTGTCAGCAGAACGGCTGGATGGTTGAATGGCTGGATGGCCGAATTCCTAAGTAGCTGGGTAACTGCATAGCTAGAAGAACAATGAAGCGTCCGCAATCTGAGACTGCTAGGGATAATATGGAGATTCAGCACCTGTGCAATCAACAGAAAGAGCAGGAGAAACAGAGAGAGCTGAGTCAGCAATAAGATATCAGCAATAAGACTAGCAGTGTAGACCTCATAGGCTGCAAAGGCTGTGAAGTGTCTGCGGTATCAAACAGTCAGCAGCCGCCCAGCATATGTATCCTGTCTGGCCGGGGAGAGGATCGATGATCATGTATTTCTGATGGGAGCTCAGTGAGAGCAGTCTTCTCACATGCCTAAGTCAGCGACGCCCCCTAAACTCATCTTCAGATGTTATGCCATCCACCCTTTGGGATTGCCACAAGGCGGTGATCAGAGGGATTTTGATTTCTCAGTGTACCAGGTTGAAGAAGTTGAGACAGCAGAAAATTTTGGATCTCCTGGAGAGGATCCATACCCTGAAGTTGAAACATAAATGTGACTTGGACACAGCGGATGCGCTGGAGCTTAGGTCTCTACGGGAGACCCTGACACAATGCTTGGAATGTAGAGCCCGGGACAGACTCAGTTTTTGGGCCCATCGTTATTACAAACACGGTAATAAGTGTGGCAGACTCTTGGCCCGCATGTTACGGAAACAGGCGTAGACCCGTCACAATCACGCTTTGGCTACCCCAGAGGGGCGTGTGATTAGTTCCCCCTAAATAGCAAAGGCATTTCAATCCTTTTATGAATCATTGTACCATCTCCCTACAGCTGGGGGGGTACAGGGTGGCCAAGATCCGGGCCTACGTTTGGGAATCTGGTCTTCCTCAGCACCTGGTGCAGGTTTTGGCTGACCTGGAAGCTCCGATCACTGTTGAGGAGGTGGGTAGGGTTGTATTCTCTCTACCACCTGGTAAAAGCCTGGGACCGGATGGCTTCACAAATCAGTACTACAAGGTGTTGTTCCCTGTCCTGGGCTCCCATCTCTGCGCGTATTTCAACGCGATCTCGAGGGATGCCCCACGGCCGCCTGAGGCTCTCCTGGCCCATATAGTTGTACTACCTAAACCGGGCAGGGATCCTCTCCACTGTCCAAATTACCGGCTTATTTCACTCCTCAACACTGACACCAAGATTATGGCTAAAGTGCTGGCGCTGCGCCTTCAGGACCATGTGGCTGCTCTGATCCACCTGGACCAGACCGGCTTCATGTCCAACCGGGAGGACCGCGACAATACCATTTGGTTATATAATGCATATTCTGCATTGGGCACAACAGGGCCCGCATGGGGCTCCGAGTCTGATCCTGTTGCTAGATGCCGAAAAGGCCTTCGACAGAGTCAACTGGCTGTACTTGACGGAGGTCCTTGGGGCCCTGGGCCTGGGAGACCGGATGCTTGGTTGGATCTTGGCGCTATATGCGGGTCCTGGACCCAGGGTCAGGGTGAATGGCCTACTCTCTGACACCTTTTGGATCGAGACAGGGGTGTTCATTATCCCCTCTGCTCTTAGTCCTGGCCCTGGAACCGTTGTTGAGGAAGGTTAGGGACACACCGGATATCGCTGGGATCACTGTGAGATCTGTGGAACACAAACTTTCGGCCTATGCTGATGATCTCTTTTTTTATGTTGCCCGACCCCAGCTCTCTCTATTGGTCCTAGTGCGTGAACTGCATTTGTTTGGAGACATCTCCAATTTTAAAATAAATTATGTTAAATCAGAACTGCTCCCCATCCATGTTCCCCCTGCCATGGCGGACTCATTGCGCCGATCCTTTGGCTTCAAATGGAAGCCATATTTGGGAGTCCACATCTCCCCTGACCTGAAAACCCTCTATGATCAGAGCTATGGTGACTTATTGACTCACATCACAGCGGACCTAGACTCATGGGCGCCGTACCCCCTGACCTGATTCAGTCGTGTTAACATCATTAAGATGACTATTTTACCCAGACTGGTTTATATGCTCAATACGGTTCCTTTCCAGTTGCCTCAACTTTTCTTTAAACATCTTCCCCGTGCTTCTCTGGGGAGGCTATGGCCCTGGTCTGCCTGTTGAACTGGACCCATGACACCACAAGCAAACCCTGGGTGCTCCTGGTAAAAAACATGGCGGTACGGAATCTGGTGGGCACGCCGTGGATTCCAAAGGGCGACCGTGGGCTCTCGGAGTGGGCATCCCTGCTCACGAGGGCCACCCTTCGTATCTGGGATGGTCTTAATGCCGGGGGTGAGTTTTCCCCCGGGGTGTCCCTACTTGCCCCCTTGGGTGGTTCCAGCTGGGTGAATATTCCCGCTTGTTCCATTCCTGGGGAGATGATGGGAAGACATACTGCGGCAAATTCGCACCCGAAGGACAACTCCCTATGTCGGCGTGGCGACAGATGACTGACTTTCTGCCCAGACTCCCTGCTCCCCCTCACCTAATCAGCCAACTTTCTCCCTTGGAGAAATGGGTTGCTCAGCCCCCAGAGTCCTGACACCTGCTGTCCCACATGCATAGTCTAGTCCTAAGTGCAGTCTCGTGCACGGTGCCTTATTATGTTCGGGATTGGGAGAGAGAGCTGGGTGTAGAGTTTTCCCCTCTGCAATTGTCCATGATCATCCATCTGGCCCACGGCTCTTCCATTAGTACCCAGATTCAGGAATCCTCCTACAAACTTCTGTCATGGTGGTATAGGACTCCCTCCAAAACTGGTGAAGATGTTTCCCACAGCTGACCCACACTGTTGGAGGGGATGCAGCCAAATAGGCACGTTCCTCCATATTTGGCGGGACTGCCCACTTATCCAGCCTTTCTGAGACGCAATCCATCCCTGGATACAGAAATTAGCTATCTCCCCACCCGGCCGCACTCCACTTCAATGCCTCTTCCATGACACACAATCCTCTGTGAAGAGATATAAACGCAGTGTTATCCCATTTCTATTGAATGCTGCCAAATGCCTGATCCCCAGGCATTGGAAGCAATCCACAATTCCCACTTTAGCCAAATGGAAACGGGAGGTTAACTGGCTCATGAAGGCAGAGAGGAGGGTGTTGACCCTTAAAGGGCAACAGTCTTGCTTTATGGACACCTGGATGGGATGGATGTTTTACTCACAGGAGGATCTGATGCATAGCTTGGTAGGGGTGGGCTAGGGAACTGGAGGCCCTACTGTTTCTGTCTCCGTACCTCACCTTCGGGGCGTATGCTCCGTGGGGTCTGTGAAACCCCCAGGACGTTTCCTTCTTCTTTCTCTCTTTCTGCTTCTGATACTCTGCTGGCTCCACGGAGCCCTAACAACTTCTTTCTTCTCTGTTCTCATTCTATCTCCCTGAATCTTCCTATAGTGTATAAGTTGGGTGGCAATTATACCAGTGGATTTTGGTTGCTGTCGATCATGTGCTCACCGGGTCGCCCCAGGGGCTCCTCCCTGGCTACAAAATCCGGACATTGGGAGAGAAGTTATATGAGGGTTACCTCTGTTTGGCCGATAAGCACAATATTCATGTTGTTGAGACTGTCCAATATGTACATGACTTTGAATTGGTGTATATTGCCACTATTGCTGTGGATTTATCCTGTTAGTCCTCTTCTTGCTGTATTATTTACTCTATCTCTGTTAATATGTTGGAATTGCTTAAATAAAGATTACATTAAAAAAAAGAAGCTCTATCTGCTGTAGCCATGAGTGGTGGCTGCCAACGTTTTGATTACAAGCAGTCGGGAAAATGTATTATCAATCTTAACCGAAGCACTCCTGCTGTCAATATATTAAGGAGCAGGCAAGGCAGTGCTGGCAGACTTGAGAAAGGGGGATATGCAACCAAAAATGCATCATCGTCATGGCAAAATGGGAAGCTTGATTGGGGAGTGGACAGTATTCCTACAAATGCTGACAGTGCTCTGTGAACTCCACAGATGGACAGGCTCTAGCCAGGAGTGTATGTGATCTTTTCCCCTATCTGCCTGTACAGCCTGCAGTGGGAGTGAGAGGCTGTTATGAAGCATGCTGTATCCCTAGTAATCAGTGTGGGATAGTTAAATGGGAGTGCATTTGATTTTTTTTTTTATGTTTTTAGTTTTATAAAGTTTTTTGCTACACTAGTTATGTGCTTCCCTTTGTTCCCTTATATCTTGAAGCCCATGCATCTCTCTGCGCATTATCAACTAACATGGGGAAAGGACATGTTATGTGTCTGTATTCTGTGAAGCTGATTAAAAGGACACTTCAACGAGAATAATGGAAAAACAACTTTTTCATTTTTAGCGCAGTACAGTCTTCCAATATGCAGTTTTGCCATAAGTGATGTAATGAATAATAATGAAAAGCTTTGTACTAAGAGAGAAAAGGGGGAAACAAAAGGGGGTAATAGGATCCAACACTTTTAAAGGGAGAGCCCCTAGACCAGGGGTCTTCAAACTATGGCCTGCAGTTGTTCAGGAACTACAATTCCCATCATGCCTAGTCATGTCTGCTAATGTCAGAGTTTTACAATGCTTCATGGGATGTGTAATTCCACAACAGCTGGAGGGCCATAGTTTGAGGATTCCTGCCCTAGACTATGCTAAGTGTAAGTATCTGAATTGACCTTATTATAATTACAGTAGAGCTTAGACTGGAAATAGCATGAGGAGCCAATCAGTTGAGCAGCAGTGCTCATGTGCTAACAGGCAACATGCTTGTAGGAGGACAGAGCTGAGTGACACAGAAATGAGCTCATCAGTCCACTGCTTCTTTTTTCACTGCCAGGAACAGGCTGGGGGAGGAACAAGGCATGTAAGTGTTACTATAACTGCAGTAGTGAAAAATCTGGCCTTCATGCTGCCAGACAGAACTGTGCTGTGTGGTAAAACGGTATAAATCTCACAACGTTTTTCATATAACACTGCGGTAGTTCTAGCAAGTCAATATTGCTTAATATATGCAATATAATACCAGCTGTAAATCTGCTTTGTTATTAATTCATTAACCCAATACAATAGTAATAACCTATTAAAGTTCTAAAATCAATTTTATGATTTTATAAAATATGTAGATACATATAAAAGCCCTATTGATGTGCAGAGGATATTTTTACAGTGTATCTAATATGGTCTGCTGCATGTTATATAAAATACAAAGTCACAGATGAAAATTCACTTTGTACTAGTAAATAGGAATAATGGCCAGTTAAATTGTTTTTTTGCTAATATATTTATACATCTAAGCATTATTCAGTCCCCAATGACACATGATATTCAGACAGGTTAGATCAGCCAATGTTTATATGCATTACATCTAAATAAGATTATTTACTAAAATCGTTTTTAGAAAAATGTTTATACCAAATAAAAACTGCTTCAACATTGTATATAAAAAATATATATATTTTACAGTACAGCACAGCAAAAACATTTTTATGGGTGAGCAGGGTTAGCAGTTTTTCTAGATTTGTGCTGCTCAATATGTATGTGTTGGGGAGATGTCCACATTTTTTTTTTTGTTATTTTGACCCGGTGATCACCAACAAGAGCATCCCCAGTAGGGATTCTGACAACAATGAAAAACTAGCAGAAGTGCAAAATCTTCCTTGCTCTGTTACAAAGTTGTGCTTTTATTGCTGTCTCTTTTCTCGTTGAAAGAATGGGACTGAGTCGATATTCACTTTTGTTATTCTGTCATATATTTTGAAAACTCCTGATGACTTGTTTCACCCACAGATAATTGGGTATTCAAAGTGAACAGGAACTTGCTTTACATATGATTGGATAATCAAAGTGAACATTCAATCAGTATATTGAGTGAAGGTTATCAACTCATTTAGTAAATTATCTACATTATTCCATCACTTATGCTGTCAGTGACCATGAGTTATTAGTATAGAACATTATTGCTTTTATAAAATGTATATTTGCAATCTGTAGGTATTACAAAATACCTCTTTATGATATCAGGTCTTTGTAGGATTCTGAAAAGTGAATACAAGAATATTGTATTAACATTTTTCACCATAGGCCAGGGCAAATGTTATACCAACTCTCAAAGAGATTTTCAAGGGGGGTTTGGAACCCCATAACTACTCCAATATGTATACCATCCATTTCCTTTTAGTAAACCCCTTTCCCACGTCGCCACACATTATTAATTCCTTAAAACTCTTTTTGTAACACAGAATTAAAAACATTCACTTCCGGTTTGGCGGCCATCGGACCAGGGCGCTGTTGATGAGAGCTCCGCCGGTCCCGTACACAATCCACGGCCATCCTCCCTCCCTAAGCTCCATCCGCACTTTTAATCTGCACAGCTGGGACCCCCGTGCCCCCAGCTTCAATTTGACACCATTCTTGGCCAATTCTGAGCACTTTTATATTTGCGGCCTAGCACACACAGCGAAGCCGCGGACTTTCCTGCCGGATAGCGCGATCGCGCACGGGATCGGAACTGGGCACAGCCATCAGTGCCAAAATACAAACGGGCAGCCATAGGAACACTCCACCTTCCTGGGCAACCAGACCCGCCACCAGACAGGTATTGCCCTGTTTTGAGGAGAAAGGGCAGCGGTCGGTGGACCGTGAGCTGAGGCCCAGGCAACTGCTGAAGCCACGGTCTCTCCCAGGACAGATTCTGACCGCGCACTCGGGGACCCGGTAAGACTTACTTTTTTTTTTGAGACTCACATTCATCTCCCGGGCGCCCCCACACCCACATAATTGCCTCCTGCCCCACACTGAAAGAACCCCAGAGGGGAGTGTGTTGCCGCTCGATGGATATGGCTGCCTAACTCCACAGCTCCCGGCCAGCCCAGGGGATTAAGCACTAGAATCAGCGCTGCTCGTCCTCAACTCTGACAATGACAGGCAAGGGGAAGTCGTCCACCCACTCCTCACCTTCCCGCTCTCGGTCCCCCCGCGACCCGGCGATGCAATCGTGCAAAAGCATCCCGGATCTGTTCCGCCAACAGCAATCACGCGAGGCCCTGGCCTCAACTCGGGCCTATGCCGAGGTCGCAAAGGGAACCGCTACCGCTGCACTTCCTGCAAATTTAACTAACTCTCTCCCCACTATCCAATCTGCTAACAATGCCTGCTCCAATTATGGAATCCCTGAACCTTCTATGATTTTGGACCAGAACCCCCTAACGATAACTCCTACAACGCCCCTCAACTTCACTCACCTGAGAGCCATAGCAGATGAAATAAAAGCCTCTCTGGCTTTGGCTGTGACAGACATAAAAAGAGACATCCAGAACATCACAGTCAGAATTGACTCTATTGAGGAGAGATCTGAACTACAGTCTGAAGAGATTACTGCGCTTAACACCACGTCCAATGCCCACTCCTCCCAACTCAGAGAATTACAGCGACACATGGAGGATCTGGACAACAGGGGACGTCGTCATAACCTTCGGGTAAGGGGTCTCCCTGAAACAGTGGAACCAAGCTAAATCACAAATGCAACGACACAGATTTTCAACGACATCCTAGGCAGACCACCAGAAGTCCCGATTGAATTTGAACGCCTACATAGGGCCCTGAGACCTAGATCGAGAGACACTGATCCACCCAGGGACATAGTGTGCTGTCTGGTGAATTTTAGACTTAAGGAAGATATACTTAGACGGGCCAGAGACCGACATACACTCCTATTCCAGGGCTCCGAAATCAAAATCTATCAAGATTTATCCCCAATCACACTACAAAGGAGAAGAGACCTTCGCCCCCTACTGGATTCACTCCGCAATAAAAACATCCAATACCGTTGGAAATTCCCGTTTTGCCTGCAGGCATCCTCTAATGGCCGAACTGCAAACTTACGCTTCCCTGAAGATCTGACGTCCTTTTGCGCTATCCTAGATCTCCCGCGCATCGACCTTCCCGACTGGTACAGACCTCCGCAACCCCCTTTCGTTCGGAGGGCAACGTCTATGGACAATATTCTGGAGAGAGAGGATATTCACCAGAGACGCCAAAGATCAGCCTCCCCGAGACGTGAACTCTTCTCTCAACCTCAACCCCACAGGAACAACAATGGAAGCCCAACAGCCTCTCCAGTCCATAGAAAACCTCGACATGAAGAACCAATCTAGAACACGCAGATACCGCCTCCTCAGGAAAATCCTTTCCCAGAGACTTTCTTTCTCCTTGTTTTTCTCCCACCCCCCCCCTCTTTTTTTTTTTTTTCTTTTTCTCTCTCACATTAACCCTTTTTTTACAGGTACAACATTCTCAACTTAAAGACTCCCTCAGCTACAAGAACATTACCTTCATCTACGCATAAGTAAGAAGTCTCATCTCTGCAAAGCTACCGCACACCCACAGACTTCACCGAACTTGAAGGCTCACTTGCCCTTCTAAAGACCTGCCTCTACCTTCCACTTGGGGACTGGTAACGTATTATTTGGTTTCACACACTCATCTTAAGTCTCCGGACCATCCACTCCCTCTTATGTTTGATTCATCCCACGATGCCCCCTCCAAAGACCTCCCCCTCCCCACCTCAAACTACAGACTCTGTCCATCTTGAGATACGGACCTAAAGTGCCCCCCCCCCCCCTCCAAATTTGCATTCCCAATTTAAAAAGCTAATACAACTCCACCTCATTCTACACCCTGATCAACCTACTCTTCATTTCAATGGACCATGTCAAGGATTCGCAGTTGTGATCACTGTTTGAATACCTAGTTTTGAAAACGACAACATTGAATGTCTTATACCTACTGTTAATTTTGTTTCCAGCATCCTCTTTCGTTGACCCTGACCTTGTTGATATTATACTTGAATATAGTGGGAATCAGTGTTCCGGTCCCCCCACAGTTCAACTGCTACACAATTACCCCATATTCCAGATATTCTAAACTTAAGACTAAAAACTTCCTTTCCCTCCCAATCCTATTCGCAATATAAACCACCTACTTTAAGGTACCCTTTACCTCCACCTCCCCAAGAAGAGAGAGGTGGGAAAGGAGAGTTGAGGAAGAAGGGGAAAGGGAAAAAAAAAAAATATATATATATATATATATATATATATATATATATATATATATATATAAAAAGGGGAAAGAAAAATTAAAAATTAAAGGATGTCTGTTAGACCCTTGTTATCCTCTAATTAATATAAAAAGAGGTTCCGGAACACTGATCCCTCATGCATGTTATGGGTCTCATTTGAGACACCACTCTCCCCTGGTTCCTACCCCCTTCCCTCCTGTATTGCTATACACATGCCTCGAAGTATGTCCTAACAGATATATATATATTTGTGTAATTACTTCTTTTCCCCTGTACAAGTAATCTTACACACTATTTAACCTTCTCCATTACTGATCCCTCTTGACTTGACACGTATTCCCATAGTCTTTATACCCCCCTCGCCTGAAGACCCAACCCCTTCTTTATTTTTCTTTTTTTTTCTCTCCTCTTACTAACTTCTCTGGACTGACATCAGGATACACTCAGAAGTCCCTATACACTCCTCTGATCCTCCTTCTGGCCAATATATCTTCCAGTTCTGGTAAAATAAACATTCCTTCATCCCCCCTTGTTCGCTCCCTGGCAACCTGTCATACCCCTTAAGCAAACTGTTTTACCAGACGAGCCGTACACCAAACCTTACCACTCATCCCCTGGGCTGGCATGGGACCCCTTGGGATCCATTTCCAACCCGAGCGTCATTTACACCTCCAAGAGACAGGAATTGATTTTTTCTCTTCCCTGTCGAACTCTCTCGAACTGTAACTACTCAACTAGGGTGGGATATACTCCACCTCCCTAGTCTCGTTTACTCATTCCCCTGATATATCCTCAACTTACCCATCCCCCCCCACCCACTCCCCCCAAACTCTGAACGGTCCCTGTTCCACCGTCTACATTCAAACTTAAACTAAACCCCTTTCGGGTACAAGAAAATCCCATCCGATCTCTACCCCTACACCAACGCTACCTACTTTTGACATTCAACATGACTTCTACTCCCACTACTCAGAATTCGGTCCCACTTAAAATAGTATCTCTGAATGTCAAAGGCCTGAATATTCCACAAAAGCGTTCACAAGTCCTTGACCTTATGAGAAAACTCAAAGCAGATATTGTCTACCTCCAAGAGACACACTTCCGCTCCCGAGACACTCCTAAATTTTCAAACCACATATACAACACAGTTTATCTATCTACAAACCCCCTAGGCAAAAATAAAGGGGTAGCTATTTTGATCTCCAAAAAGCTTGACTGGACGCTCCATGACTCGGTGATTGACCCGGAAGGTAGATTTATTTTTCTCAAGGGCCAAATAGACAATAAACCTTTCACACTGGCCAACATCTACAGCCCTAACACGGCCCAGATCTCCTTTTTCAGGAAAATTGCACACACCCTTTCGGGCTTCCAAAAAGGCATCACGATTCTAGGCGGCGACTTCAATGTCGCTCTATATCCGCTACTAGACACTTCCACAGGCTCATCCTCTCTGCCCTATAGAGCCCTGAAACAGATCAGAAAACAGCTTCATGATCTCTTACTTCATGACTCCTGGCGCACTACCCACCCATCCACAAAAGATTATACTTTTTTCTCTTCCCCCCACAACAGATATTCCAGACTCGACTATATTTTTCTGTCTCAAAAAGATCTCCCCTACATCAAAAAAGCCACAATCGAACCCTCAATCTTATCTGATCACCATCCTGTATCGCTGACACTCTCTCTCCCGTCCCATACCTACCACTCCAAATTCTGGAGACTAGATGCTTCGCTGCTGACTCTTGATTCAGACGTCCAACACATCCGCTCGGCGATTTCTGACTTCTTTACGTTGAACGATAACGCAGATACCTCTCCCATTACCATCTGGGAAGCACATAAGTGCGTTATAAGAGGAGTACTACTAGCGCTGAAAGCCTCTAAGAAAAAAGCACACCAAACCAAAACCAATTCACTTATTCAGACAATTAAATCCCTTGAGGCCTCACATAAGCGTACACATGCTGAAGACACCTATAATGACCTTATCAAAAATAGACAACTTCTCCTAGACGAACTGAATCTTAGAGTCAGACGCAAATTCATCTTGCAACAGAAATGATTCTATGAGCAAGGCAACAAAAGCGGCCAATATCTAGCAAGAGCCCTCCAGGCCAAAAAAGCGTCGCTTTCTGTTCGCAATATTAAAAACGGCCAAGGTCATGTTTCCGCTAGCTCCCCAGATATCGCTGCCGAATTTCAACACTATTATTCTAAACTATACAATCTTAACCCTTCTTCTACTGAAACTGACAAACCCACCGTGATCCGTGATTTCCTCCTTAAGCATTGCCCGGCTCCCATCACTCCTGAAACAGCCCAAGATCTAGAAAAACCCATATCCCAGGATGAACTCAATATAGCAGTTAAACAACTTAAAGTTGGCAAAAGTCCCGGCCCAGACGGCTTTACCGCCCCATATTACAGGACCTATCTAGACATTCTCTCTGGCCCCATGATAAAGACCTTTAATTCATTGTCATCCCCACCTCTCCCTCCAAACAGATTGTTAGAAGCCCATATCACTGTCATACACAAAGAAGGAAAGGACCCCACCTCAGTGACGAATTATAGACCCATTTCTTTATTGAATGTTGATATCAAATTGTTTGCTAAAATCCTAGCAAACAGACTTCTCCCTATCATCCCAAGCCTAATCAATAAAAACCAAGTAGGTTTCGTTCCAGGCCGTGAGGCCCGCGACAATACGATAAAAGCAATAAATGTACACAATTGGATGTCCACTTCCAAACTTGAAGGCTTTATGCTGTCCTTAGATGCTGAAAAGGCATTTAACAGGCTTGACTGGACCTATATGGCTGATGTTCTAAAACACTTAGGCTTTCCAGATAGATTATTACGCTTTATCATGTCTCTATACTCCACCCCTTCAGCGAAAGTCAAGGTCAACGGACACCTGTCAGGCGCCTTTTCAATTGGTAACGGCACCAGACAGAGCTGCCCCCTATCCCCTATTTTATTTATACTCACTCTAGAACCCTTCTTGCACTCATTAGACACAAACCAAAATATCCATGGTATCACAATTGGCTCCAAAATATATAAAATAGCTGCCTTCGCAGATGACATTCTTCTTTTCCTTGGCCAACCACTACTATCCATCCCTACATTACTGCACGAATTTAAACTTTTTCAAAGCATTTCGAATTTTAAAATAAATTTCTCAAAGTCCCATGCACTGAACATTTCCTTACCCACGAAGATAGTAGCACAATGTAAACGTAACTTTCCCTTCCAATGGCAACAAGAGTCCATAAAATACCTGGGCATATACCTACCAACAAACTTAAAAGACCTATTTGCCAAAAACTTCCTCCCTGTATTAAAAACCATTAAAGAAGACATTGGCAACTGGTCCAAACCCCACTTCTCGTGGTTCGGTAGAGCAGCTATCATTAAAATGAATGTCCTTCCCCGCATCCTATACCTACTACAGACAATCCCCATTAAATTACCATCCACCTTTTTTCAAGCCTTCAAATCCACATGCATTAAATTTCTTTGGCACCAATCCAGACCAAGACTCTCATTTGATCTTTTGTCTAAACCAAAACTTATGGGTGGTATCGGTCTCCCAGATCTGAAAAAATACTATTGGGCCTGCCACTTGACAAGAATTCTGGACTGGTCCTTACATAGGGAGAATAAAGACTGGATCTCTCTGGAAAATTCGATCGCCGGCATCCCCATTCAATCATTACCTTGGCTAACACCGCAAAATATTCCTCCTTGTCTTAAATCCCATCCTTTGATATCTGCCACCCTATCCACCTTCAGAGACATCTGTTCGAACTCTCTCATTTCCTCCACTCCGGGCCCCCTCACACCGCTGAAACTCAATCCAGACTTTCCTCCGGGAATGTCCCCATCTTTCCTATCAAATACCTGGAGACACGACACAATTCAAGTATACCATTTTTATAGAAACGGTCTCCTTCTAGAAAGATCCCAGCTTCCATCTATATCCGATTCACCCCCCATACCCCAATGGATTTATTTCCAAATTCGACACTTCCTAAACACACAGAACCGCTCCAATGACCTAACCAGATCTCTAACTCCATTCGAAACTCTATGCACGAGCAACACCCCCCAACGACATATGATTTCCACAACCTACAATATGCTCTTCGCAGACTCGGAGATAATCACAGCCAAAATTATACATACCTGGGACTCAGACCTGAACATTCAACTCACTAAACGCGAATGGGAAAATATTTGCTTTATCACACATAAAAGCTCCCTCAACGTCTCAATGCAGGAATCCTGCTACAAACTCTTGACCAGGTGGTACAGGACCCCAACGATCCTACACAAATTCTACCCTGATTCACCCCCGACTTGCTGGAGATGTCACGAACATCAAGGAACACTTCTTCATCTTTTCTGGACTTGTCCCAGAATCCAACCTTTCTGGTCCAAAATCCATGAAATCATAACGACACATCTAAATATCTCACTACGTTACGCACCGGCACATTTCCTACTACAACACACCACAACCCCTCCACGCCGCTACTGCAAATCTATAACACCATTTCTGATCAATGCCGCAAAAGCATGCATTCCTTTACATTGGAAGTCTCAATCCCCACCCTCCATAAAGGAATGGATCCAAAGAATAGATAAAATTGCAAAATTTGAACAACTCATAGCAATTGCACGCAACTCGCCTGATAAATACGCTCACATTTGGGCTACATGGTCCACTTTTAAATCATCCTCTACCTATAACACACTTATGTCGCATAATAACACCAACGTTTCTCTTCCCAATAATGACTTATGACACTGGACCATCCTGACACATACCCCTTAATTTTTCTTTATCCGAAACACATTGAAAAGTGGAGGACTCGTCCGAATTTTATTTTTCCAACTATATGATGCTCCCACCCCTAAACAAGGGTGGAAAGTGGGAGTTCATCGTGCCTTTTTCCTCTCTCATCGGACGAGAACCCTCCATACCGCCCTTAATAATACTCACTCTACCCAACCCCCTTAACATTAGACTAAGTGTGAACGACCCCGGAACAGGGACTGAGTCAGACTCCCCCCCTAACCCTCTCCTACCCCCCCCCCTTACCTCCCTCCCAACCGCATTTGAACGGAGGGTTAATTTGGCCACATCAGGATACCACCTTAACCCTCCACAAGCGCCCAGTCATACATTTACTTACCCCTAGATTATTACATAATCAACATAGCTGACCCATCTATCACTTAGACAACACCTTCTCCATACCCTTCAGATCTCAGCTATGGAATAAACCACAAGGAGATCTTATTCTTATAGCTGGATCTTTACCAACCCTTTATGCCTTTCACTCACAACCATGAACCGATCTTTACTTAGCTCTCTAATTTTGGCATGTTCAAGATAAATCCTTTCTCACGATGTACTTGACTTTTCGTTATTTGTCAAATACCTTTCCTCTTGACAATATGTTTAGGTTGACTTGTTATCCATTCTTGGTTATAAGATTATTGTATTCTCCTTGTTCAATGCAATACTTTATGTTCACCAAATGCCTTTCCAGTCTTGCTGTATGACTTGTTCAATTTCATTTAATAAAAATATTTTGGAAAAAAAAAAACATTGTTTTCCTTTTCCTTTTCTCTTGCATATATCCTTTAAATGTTTTAAATCAAAGGGATAGGGTATGAGTAATAAAAAAGTTTTAAGGAGTTAAAACATAGGGCAGGGTTACTAAAGGATTATGGATGGTATAAATATTGGAGTGGTCATGGGGTTCCCACCCCCCTGATGAAGAAGGACTATACAACCTTTTAAAAATGTTGGGTTTCTGGTGGGATCAAGGGAGCAAGCTGCATCTCTTCTTGGTGGTCTGTTTCTGGGTGCCAGCCTTGAACAGGAATTAGCAGTGGAGTTGTATCTTTATATGCTTGGGGCAAAGAAGATTTTTGTAAGTAGGGTTTTATACCTATTAATAAAGTGTCTTGTTTTACTGCACAAGGAGAAGCACTCTGTTCTTTATGTTTTGCAAAGGATGGTGGGAACCCCAACATGAGGGCAGATGGGCAGTGCAATGGCTTCAGACTGAGGACAGAAGGACATCTGTGTGAGAGTCCTAACCTGAAGGCAGGAGCTGTGTGAGGAGGAGATATTGCTGAAGAAAGAGATCTGCAACACAGGAAGGACCGAGCTTCATTTTCACTATCTGCTGCAGACCATGCTGGGATCTTGTTTGTGAATCATACTGAATGTGAAAGAGCTGTAGCTACATGTCTTGATCATACAAATCAATAGAAACATGTTCTGTATCTTTCAACAACAATCTCAGTGTGTGATACAGAAATGTCCACAAGAGTAAGGTAGACAGAGCAAAAAATCTTGTTGTAAGCAAGACAAACATTTATTAATTCAGCAGGATTTCTAAAAAAAAAAAAAAAATGGTTTGTCAGGTTAATAGAGCAAAAACGTTCCCTGTTGTAAACATTTATCCATTCAACAATATTACTGGTTTGATTTAGGAGAAGTTTCTCCATAGGGTTCTTTGACACGGGTTTTCCGCCTGGCGGACTCTGTTTTGCTCATCAGGGATCGATCCACCGATCCCCGCTGAGCAGGCGGATGACAGGTCAGTCTCTGCTAATTTTGCAGAGACAGACCTATAAGATCCCCACTTTCCTCTATAGGAGATCAGATGAAAACAGACTGTGTGTCCGTTTTCATTTGATCCTCTCCAATCTGATCCTCTAGACGCATGGAAAATGTGTCTGGATTTCACGGACAGGATCGGATCAGATAGCAGCGGGTGTCAGCGAAGATGTAGTGTCCTGATGAACAGTGCAGCCCAACAGTGCCCATCAGAGTTTCCAATCAGTGCTGACAATCAGTGCCCATCAGTGCTGATAATAAGTGCCCATCAGTGATGTCTGTCAATGCCCAACAATGCTGCTTTTCAATGCCCAACAGTGCTTCCTGTCAGTGCCACCTATCAGTGCCCATCAGTACCACCTATCAGTGCCCAGTATTTCTGCCTATCAGTGCCCATCAGTGCTGCCTATCAGTGCCCATCAGTGGTGCAGATCAGTGCAGTCTCATCAGTGCCTCCTGATTAGTGCCCATCAGTGCAGCCTCATCAGTGCACATCAGTGAAAAAAACAGTGGTGACTAAAACACTAGTGGTGACTAAAAGCTCAATCTGTCCCAAAAAATGTCCCAAAAAATGATTACAATTTTGTTTGGGTACAGTGTTGCATGACCGCGCAATTGTCAACAGCACTGAAAGTTGAAAATTGGCCTGAGCAGCAAGGGGATACAAGTGCCAAGTAGGCAAGTGGTTAAGCCTTTGTAGACTGTCAGTGTTATTTTCTCTTGTTGTATGATTATTATTTCATATTGGCTGTAAGTTGTTGTGAAGAGGAGCTTGGTATATTTATTTTCTTTTTATTTTGTTTATTACTTTTTTTATAGGTAAGGGTTCTTGTAGCACCGGCTTTATGTGGTTTGGTATGATAATCCATTAATCCCTTCATATATAAAACAGGAAAAAATCCATGCTAGGTCAAGCAAAAAGAATGAGCAGGTAAGCAGCCACCTAACCAACTATAAAACTTGCTTCTTATTTATATTAATCCATTCATATAGGTGATGTGAACTCGCTGGCTGCTTGCTGATCAAGTGCCTGGAGACATGTTATTTTCCCAATATATCAAAACACCCTACACAGCATTAGAAACAAAAAACACAGGGCGAATGTGCAAAGGACTCCAAGATGGCCGCTTTGCCTTGAAGCTCCGCACCGCTCCAGTCTTCTGATCCCCGCCAAACCCTTCAGAGCACTCGTTCCTGTCCCGCTTCACCAACGATTGACCTGAGAACACCCAGGGAATAATCTGATGTCCGGAGGCTCTGCTAGGAGGAACCTAACCAGTCAACTGGCCCACATCCTGTGGCAAGCCGGTCTATCCAAGATGGTGGCCGCTACCAGGCGAGGCACAGACTGTGATACAGAGGAATCCATAGCTGACCAAGATGCCTCGAGCCCTGCAATGCCTACTATAGTACATGTCACAGTGAGTAATTATCCCCATGCTGCTCCCTCCCCAGCATCTACTGAATCACTGATTGTTAAGACCTTATCCTGACACCCATGAGTGACTTTCCGGCCACCCCAGATGCATGTGAAAAGGGTGCCCACAATCCCCATATCACCCCTACTGATTTCCCTTCCACGATAGCCACTTTTTCAACAATGCTGTCCAGGGGTCTGGCCCAAACGGCTGCACAGATCACCTCCTCCATCCATGCTGAACAGCAGAATTTGGGATCACAGAATAAAAGTCATGGAAAAGATGGCTGATCAACCTGCCGCCAGAATTAACCAAAACACTTCCAGGATTCAGGATATCCAGGATCAGTTGGAAACTGCATTGTCCAAAATAGATAACCTTGAATACCATTCAAGACAATACAACTTCAGAGTCAGAGGACTCCCTGAATCAGTGAAAGAAGTTAATCATGCAATTAATTCCTTAATCAATTACTTAATCCCAGACATCCCAGAACACCGTTTGGAATTGGCATTATAGTTAACCACTTTACCACCAGAGGATTTTCCTGCTTTACGTCCAGGCCACTTTTTGCAACTTGGCACTGCGCGACTTTAACCACTTCCCGCCCGCCCTATTACAGATTGACGGCGGGAATGTGGTTGTGTTATCCTGACCGGATGTCATATGACGGCGGCAGGATAACACAGCTCTGGGCGCCCCCCGGGGGCGCGCAGAGCGGCGATCGGTGATCCGGGGTGTCAGTCTGACACCCTGCATCTCCGATCTCGGTAAAGAGCCTCTGACGGAGGCTCTTTACCATGTGATCAGCCGTGTCCAATCACGGCTGGTCACATAGTAAAACAGGAACAGCCGTTGATCGGCTTTCCTTAGTTCGTGCCTGACAGGCACGAGTAAAGGAGCGCCAATCGGCGGCTCCCCTGACAGGGGGGGGGTCGGCACTGGTAATCAGATCATTGATTACCAGTGCAGACCCTCAGGGGGGGGGGGGTGCCACTAGATCCACCAGGGATGCCCACTATGACCCCAGGGATGCCCACTATGACCCCAGGGATGCCCACTATGGCCACCAGGGATGGCAATCAGGGCTCAGGGAGCCCCCCATTGCCCTCCCCATCAGTGCTGCCCACCAGTGCCCTCCCTATCAGTGCTGCCCACAAGTGCCCATCATTGCCATCCTTTAGTGTCGCCCACCAGTGCCCATTATTGCCCACCGGTGCCACCTATCAGTGCCGATCAGTGCCATCCGTCAGTGCCGATCAGTGCCGCCCATCAGTGCCCATCAGTGCCCACCAGTGCCGCCTATCAGTGCCCATTAGTGCCCGTCAGTGCCACCTATCAGTGCCCGTCAGTGCCACCTATCAGTGTCCATCAATGCCGCCTATCAGTGCCCAGCAGTGCCGCCTATCAGTGCCCACCAATGCTGCATATCAGTGCTACCTATCAGTGGCACATATCAGTGCCTATCAGTGCCGCCTATCAGTGCCACCCCATCAGTGCCTCCTCATCAGTGCCTGTCAGTGCAGTCTCATCAGTGCTCATCAGTGCAGGAAAAAACATATTTATTTACAAAATTGTATAACATAAACAAAAAAACTTTTTTTTTTTTTCAAACTTTTCGGTCTTTTTTTATTTGTTTAGCAAAAAGTAAAAATCGCACAGGTGATCAAATACCACCAAAAGAAAGCTCTATTTGTGGGGGGGAAATGACATAAATTTGGTGTAGGCACAGTGTTGCATGACCACGCAATTGTCATTCAAAATGCAACAGCGCTAAAAGGGGAAAATTGGCCTGGGCGGGAAGGGAGGGAAGTGCCCTGTATTAGTGGTTAACTGACAATTGCGCGGTCATGCAGTGCCGTACCCAAACAAAATTTACGTTCTTTTTTTTCCCACAAACCGAGCTTCCTTTTGGTGGTATTTGATCACCTCTGCGCTTTTCATTTTTTGCGATATTAATAAAAAAAGAGAGAAAATTTTGCGAAAAAATTGACATTTTCTACTTTGACAGTTAAAAAATATCCAATAAATTAAATTTTTGTCATATATTTAGGCCAAAATGTATTTAGCTACATGTCTTTGACAAAAAAATCCTCAATGAGCGTATTTTTAACCGCTTTAAGACCGGAAGATTTTACCCCATTCCTGAACAGGCTATATTTTGCGATTCGGCACTGCGTTATTTTAACAGACAACTGCGCAGTCGTGCAACGCTGTACCCAAATTAAATTTATGTCCTTTTTTTCCCCACAAATAGAGATTTCTTTTGGTGGTATTTGATCACCTGTGCAATTTTTAATTTTTGGAAAAAAGAGCGACAATTTTGAAAAATATATATATATTTTTTACATTCTCTGATATATAACATTCCCAAAAAAATATTTAAAAATCAAATTTTTTTAACATTTTAGGCCAATTTGTTTTCTGCTACATGTTTTTGGTAAAAAAAAAAAATCACAATAAGCGTATTTTGATTGGTTTGCGCAAAAGTTATCGCGTTAACTAACTATGGGAAAGATTTGTCATTTTTATTGTTTTTTTTTTTTTTTTTTTACTAGCAATGGCGGCAATCTGCGATTTTTTTTTTGCGGGACTGCAACATTGCGGCGGACAGATCGGACCCCTAACTGGCATTTTTTAAAACTTTTGGGGCTACCAGTGACATTACTACAGTAATCAGTGCTATAAATATGCACTGTTACTGTAATAATGACACTGGCAGGGAAGGGGTTAACTTTATTGGTGATCAAGGGGTTAAATGTATGCCTCATGCTTACTGACGTGTGTGGGGGGAGGGGATTGTGTGACACAGACACATATCGCAGGTTCAGCTATGCTGAATCCTGTAATCTGTGACTTTCTGTCACATAGGAGATCCGCCAACCTTGTTTACACAAGTGGGCGGATTTCCTCACTCGATCCCCGATGATCGGGGAAGAACGGCGGTGATCACCGCCGCTCCTCCCCTGGCCACCACGCCGCCAAGAGGGGGCGGGATCCAGCAACGTAGGTCTACGTCGCTGGACGATAACGAGCCACTTTGCCGCAGTACCAGCTCAGTGAGCGGTCGGCAAGTGGTTAAACACCACTTTTACTCTGTCAAGGAAGGGGTGGTGATGAAACTGTCCAGGAATTTAGATGGGCTCACTTTTCAGGGACATTGGGTTCAAGTTTTTGCGGACCTCTCACCCTCTACTGTGCAAAGACATCACAGACTGAAACCCCTCCTTTTCTGGCTCATTTGGATTATGGACAACTGGATCCTGTTTTGCACTTTCTGCAACTGATCTTTTAGACGGCTTTCCTCTCCCCACAATTCATGCTAGCTTTTAGCATAAATTTTGCCTCTTTGTTTCCTGGGGAACTCCTCCAAAAGGGGGGGGGGCTGGAATTTCTATTCCCCAATGTTTGACCAGTTCAAAGTCTAATTTGTCTTAAAGTTTTAAACTTTTTTCTTATACCTTCCCTTAGTTATATTTGGGCATATTTGTTGTTAAAATACAATATTTGTTGTTAAGATACAGCTGGGATGTCATCCAGGGTGGTTATTAGGGTTCTCCCCTTTGGTGGGGTGAACTCTGAGACCCACTATACTCACTGGATACATTACTCTATGGAAAATTATGATTGACCATGTGCAGTTGCCCCTTTGATTCTCCAGGTGGTTAACAAAGAAACCTTTGCTGTCTTGTTGCTTAACAGGGGCTGGGGAGCAAGCTTGGTGACAATTGTTCAGGCCCTATTCCCTCCATATTTTAAGGAACAGTGCTCTGTTTATTTGAAATGATCTATTATATCTATAGGCGGGTGGTCCAAAGTGGATACAATGTGCCTCCATCTGCCGCTGATGCATTTATGTTTTACTCTCAGTGGCAGATTGATGTTCCCCAGTTTTCAGGGATATCACCATGCTCAGGTTTTTTGGTGGCAAGTGGCTGGACCCTTCCTCACCTGGGTGGGTTATTGAGTTTTTGGATTCATTGTTTCTCTTGTTGTCTTGTATTCTTTTGCTTCTTTTTTTCTTTTTCTTTCTCTAATCTCTCTCTTTCTTATGGTCTGCCTGGAACCCCTCCCACATTGATTCGCAGGATTGAGACATTGGAAATGCTGTGGATGCACTGCTCGGCAGGACAACCTGTCTTCACTGGATAAAATTTTTTTCTACTTTGAGTTGTCCAAACCTCTGATCCATGGCTAATTCTAAACCTTCCAATATGACCAAACAGATTATATCTCACAATGAACAGGGTCTGAATTTCTTTCTTCCCAATTAAAACGTGAACACAGAGCTGAAATCCAGAAATTGAATGAGGAATTCCTTGATCTGAGAAAATGTCACAAAGGTCCCCCTACCCCTTCCACCCTGGCTCAGCTAGACTCGGCCAAAATGAAATTAAATCTAGCTCTGACTACAGCAGCATAAAAGCACATTTGATGGTCTGGTGCTAAATTCTACTTACAGAAGGACAAGATAGGTTCTAAATTGGCAAACCAACTATGCCCTAAACCGCGAACCTTATCCTTCCCCAAAATTCGCACTTCATCAGGGGACTTAACCCAAACCCTATCCTTGTCATGGAAACCTTTTAGACTTTCTATTCTAATTTGTATGACTCACAATCTTCTCTTGCCCCACATAAATTGGAGACTTTCCTTAGGGATCTCCCCCTACCCAAAATCAAACAAACCTATAGGGAATGCCTTGATAAACCTTTCACACTAGAGGAAATATTGGAGGCCATTAAATCTCTCAGACTTGGCTCTGCACCAGGGCCGATGGTTTTTTGGTCTCCTGTTATAAAAAATTTGGCCCCCCCTATATGGCTCAATTTTTTAACTCCCTTCAAGATGGAAACCCTCTGGACAGTGATTTAAACTCAGCATATATTTCTGTTTTTCCCAAACCTGGGAAAGATGTGTGATGTTAGTAACTATCGTCCAATATCACTTATTAAAAGCGACCTCAAACTTATGATGAAAATTCTTGCATCGAGACTGTCGAGCTTTATAGCTAAATATATTTATAAGGACCAGGTGGGTTTCATCCCTGGGAGGCAGGGCCAAGACCAAGTTAGGAGAGCCATAGATATAATTTCATTGCTACACTCTCATTGGGATGGGGGTGCGCTCCGCAGGATAACTTTCTTTTGTCCATTGATCTCCAGAAGGCTTTTGATTCCGTCTCTTGGCCCTGCCTTTTTGAAATACTAGGAAGATGGGATTTCGGCTCTAAATTCTTGGGAATCATTCAGTCTCTTTACTCTGATCTGAAAGAACAGGTAGGTTTGATTGGTCGTTATTCTAACTCTTTTGACATAAAAAAAGGGACCAGACAGGGCTGTCCCTTATCTCCTTTAATTTTTGCAATAGCTATTGAAACCTTAGCAATCGCCATTAGATCACACCCTAATTTTAAGGGAGTCTTGTGTGGTCCCCAGGAACATAAATGCGTGTTGTTTGCAGACAACCTACTGCTCTTTATCACATCCCCCCGATCTCCACCCCTAATGTATTTCAACTGCTCCAAGACTTTGGTTCCATCCCGGGCTTAAAAGTAAATGTCTCCAAGTCTGTAGCACTGAACATCTTGGTTCCTCTGCAGCTAGTAGACCAGTTGAGGCACCACTTCCCCTTCTCCTGGTCCTCTGACTCCATTCCCTATTTGGGAATGAATCTACTCCACAACATTGACAACTGTTCTCTGTTAATTATCCCCCCATGTTCCAGAAACTTGAGGAAGATTTAAAACAATGGTTAAAATGTGATCTATCCTGGCTGGGAAGGATAATCTCTATCAAAATGACTCTTCTACCACGTCTAATGTACCTCTTCAGGTCCCTCTCCATCCCAATAAAGAAATTGCTACTTCTCAAATTTCATTTGAAAATCGTCTGCTTTGTGTAGGGGAGGAAGGGTTACCACTGCCCTAAAGAAGTCCTCTACTGACTGAAAAGTCAAGGGGTGTTGGGCCTACCCAATTTTTTGTGGTACTATCAGGCTGCACAATTAGCTCAAATCTCCACAGTATACTCTATGGGTCCCAAACCTGATTGGATTGCTATGGAAAGACAGGCATTTCCCCTGAACACTATAGACTTTCTGCTCTGGAGTCTTCCTAAACAGAGACCCACAGCCCTCACCCTAACCCTCTCTCACTCCCTGGCATTGTGTGATGCTCTGTAAAAACAAGCTTATTTAATCTCTAGTACCAAACCACTCCCCCACCTGTTCAATAACCCTTCCCCCCCCCCCCCCTCCGAGTTTGAATATACTGTACAAGCCTTTCATTGGTGTCTCAACAAAGGACTCTTCAGAATAGGAGACTTCTTTAACTCAATGGGTCCCATTTCTCACAGATACTGTATGAGTAAACTCAAAATGCCTCCTGTTGTGAAATTTAGACTGTCCCAGATTTTGCACTTCCTACACTCTATCTGACTAGACAAACCTGACCCCCCCCCCCCAAACTTACAACCTATGAACAATGGTGTTCCAAAATTATGCATCAAAGGGGAGGCATCTCCACTATCTATTCTGCCCTGGCCAACAAGGCAGATAAACCATCCTATGCTCAGTCCTGGGAATCTGATTTGGATATACAGTGGGACCCGGACGAGTGATTCGAGTCACTTCAACGCTCTTACAAAGGTATCATGAACATATCTCTAATAGGAGTGAATGATAAAATATTCACTAGATGGTATTATGTACCCATCAGATTAGCCAGGATCTACCCAGATGCTTCTCCCCTGTGCTTCAGAGGGTGTAATCTAGTTGGCTTCATGTTTCACACATGGTGGTCTTGCCCCCATAATAGAGGCTATTGGAACAAATAACTCCATCTAATACGGAAAATTACTGGGGTTGTTATTCCTCAGGATCCTACTATAGCCCTCTTGAACCACAGGGTAGACAAAATCCCTAAACATACCCAGATCCTAATCTTCTTTATGTTTTTAGGAGCTAAAATTACCATAGCCGGAGTTTGGAGGAAGCGCTCGGTCTCGATATCAGCAACAAAGCGGAAAGTCTCCTGGATCATGTCCCAGGAACAACTTGTTGCTAAACTTCAGGATAGAGTGCAAAGGTTTGAAGCAGTCTGGGAATCTTGGGTGCTTTATGTTGGAGTACCCCTGTACCTGGGCATGGCATTCCCCCAAAAGAACTTTCCTGGCAGACCTACTTCCCATTCCCTTGCTCTTTGACTTTTCATTCTCTAAAAGCCACTTGGCTTCTCCCCCCTTTCATCTCCCTCTTCACTCTTTATCTATTCTTTTTTCTCCAATTGTGAAATCCTTTTTCTGCTCCTCATGCTAACATATGGATTGCGCAGAAGGTTGAACACTGGTTCCAAATGGGAAATTTTTATTTTACTTTTTTTCCCCTCTCATTTTCTATATTTTGATAGCCAAACACAAGGTTTAGACAGGAGAGTGGTTCTTTGAATTCTCTTCTCCCTCCCTCTCTGTACAATACAAGTGGCCCTGGCTTTGAATTTAGCTAGACCGGTGGCTCTAGACAAGGGTCGGAGTGGGGGAAGCCTTCCAGGTCTCCAGACACCCAATGGGGTCTCCACATCCACAGTTTGATCCCATGGGGGTGGCGTGCCTGACTCCCACTGGGTTGGAGGAGCCCTGTCCATGCTCCCTTCCCCTAGCCCGGGATATCCTGGACCTTCTACAACAAGAGGCTTAGAGGGTGTAAGAAGCTTTTGCTACTTGTTGTGGTCATACATTTAGTTTGAATTATACTCTCTCTGTCTCCATATAATTACACAAACCACTCTAAAGGGTTTTGATTATTTGTATTGTACTTGTTCAATACTGTATATTTATTTTTATTTTTTTAACATGCTCTGCAGGTTTAAAAAAAACTGCATACATTTAAAAAAAAAATCTGTTTCATATTTAAAGCAACACGTGTCCCAGGCACCTTTCTCTACAGTTTACAATGTAGTACAGAGAGGTTAATGTATGAAAACTAAAATCAGGCAATACCTGCAGTTTGATAATCATAATAATCCTGTGAAAAGCATGAAATGAATGAACATCAAACAGTGTTTTGATCTGAGGAGCAATTATCCTTCACACCAAATATGGTTTCATTGAAGATGCTATTATTAATTCATGAATTATATAAGCAAATTTGTGTTTACTTAGAATATATTTAATTTTTAGCAGGGTAGAGAGTAAAGTCCCTTAAATTTTCTAGAATAAGCTTTTAATCAAGAAATGATACAATTTTCAGCAGTGCATTGATAAAAAATATAAACAGATCTTGAATCTAATATTATTCATGTCATATGTTCTTGATGAACTCTGTCCGAGAAACAAATTTGCTTGTATTGCTGTAGCTGTAGCATGCATTAATATGTACAGTATGTAATCTTCATAATCTTGAATCACTAAAATTTAATGAACAACCTGGAATGTAAGCTTTATGAATAACCAGGTGTTAAAGCATTTTTTATCTGCATGGTATAATGTTTGTTTCAGCTGGTAGTCAAATACACACTGTAGCCAGCAAAGCTTTGGGGTTCTGATGAAATTTTCAGGAATGCACTCAAAGGTGCCAACTTGGGATAAGTGGTATTTACCTGCCAGGGAACCATACACTGGAACCTTCTCTGTTGACCTGCTGTTGTCGAACATACATAAGAACCTTGACTATAGAGTCTCTTGTTGCCATATGGGGTTTAGGCGTAATCTCTCATACCGTGTTGTGAGGATGAGGGGTTTATGTATAAAACTCCATCAGTAATTGTAAATATATATATTAATGAAAGTAGTAAAGGTACCCATTTTTCATTGCAAACTCATACTTGGGAATTTTAGTGTAGATAGATTTGCGTGAGCCAGACGGACTGGTTTTTAGTAATTAATTAATCCAGGGTAACACATTCCTTTGAAAGGCCAGCTGGCTATTTACATATAAATACCTACGCATAGTATCAACCCGTGTTTACATCCTGGAAGTGAGACTTTCTGGAGCCAGGACACATCTTGCATATCTTAAGTAGCCATTTCAGAGTTACTCCACAGTGAGGAGTAAACACACCCCCCCCACACACAGAAAAAGGAGTGGTTAGAAAGAGGCGTAACTATGGGAGGGGGAAATGGTCCAATCTGGGAAGAGATACGCCCACAGGAAGTGACAAGCAAGATAGCTGAACCAATGAGAATGGCCCTATACAAGGCTATGGGATATGGGTCTATATTAGGTTCGGTGAGACAGGGTGACTTCCTGTTTTGGCATGGGAGAGCTAGAGCCATCACTAGAGGTAATTATGGATTAAGGAGTAAGTTTACATTGTATATTTTATTTGTGTGTCGGTCATAGTGTGTGTATATGAGTATATACTCTATGCATTGTATTTGTTCAGTTAAACTAGGGAAATTATACATTGTGTAGTATGTACAATAGTTATCATTGTTGTAAATTACGTAGGCTGTGCAAACCTTATACGAATAAATAATTGTTGTGTTAAAGTTTTCACACAGTCATAGAACTCTCTTTATTAACCCAAATATTGTCTGAGATAAATTAACTCTCATATATTTTTGGTAACATAATTGGCAACCATGAAGCATTGATCAGTCTGAAAATTTTTGATACAGCAAATACCAAGATTTGTGTAAGGTTATTGTAGCGGAGTAGCCGTACGATCCACGATATCTCCACTGGTAGTCAGGCAGAGCATACAATAATCATGGTGGCGTATAATATTAACAACCCTATAATAACCAGCAGACACATGGCTTGAAGGTCAACACTAGACTGCCTTGTTTATTGAAAAAACACAGGGATTACACTCAGCCAAAACCCCTCCCTCTTCGAGACATTCCACACACAAAACTGAACATCCCATAATACCTTACTCTGCCAGACAAACAATAGGACAATATCCAGTGGCTGTGTTTGCCACACGGGGTCTCCACAGAGGGACAGCAGGGGTTTCCAATACACATTCATGAGCCATCAGCTAACACAATACAAAATCCTACAGGTACTGCTCGGGTTACGTTTACACATACAATGCACACATAATACAGTTGTACAATCATTCCTGACAAAATACTCTGTAAGTGGCGATGTTTGCCACAATGCTCCCCCAGAACCAAGCCGGCATACACAGTCTGATCCATAACGGATCGGCTTGGGGATGTCCGGGGAATACTCACAGATCATTTTTCCAGTTCAGTTTGTCGAGATAACCGTCCGCATTGCCATTCTGTTTTCCGGGGCAGTAGTGAATAGTAAAGTCATAAGGTTGTACCACCAAACTCCAGTGCAACAACCGGGCTCAATACTGTTCTTAATCCAAACATTGAAGCGTCTGGACCTCAGAAGGCCAGTAGGTCTCCAGGATATTGGCCGGGGATCTGGACTGGCAGGATCGCTGAGGGCAACTGGCCTAGATCGTTCCCCAGTAAGATGTCAGTGGGGAGCTCCTGTATCAACCCCACATCAATCAGACCTGACCCGGCACCCCAATTCAAGTGGACCCTTGCAGTGGGTAGTCGGTGTACTGCTCCCCCTGCCATCCGTACCACTGCTGAGCCTCCGGTTCGGGCGGCATCTGGAACCAGGTGTCGCTTGACCAAGGTGAGAGTGGCTCCCTTGTCTCGGAGACCTTGAGCGGGCATTCCATTTAACTGGACCGATTGTAGATGATGATGTTGGTTCTCCGTGGCGGCTTGCACTGGGTTAGCTTCATGAAGGGTACCCCATTGCTCCTCTGTGTGTTTGAACCTGGGTACAACTGGGGAAACCTCTGTGGGATAGTAGGGGACCGTTGTCCGTGCTGAAGGGGGTGACCCTGGTCGGATCCATGCAGCTTGGTTCCTGCTATGGGTACAGTCTCGTCGATAGTGCCCAAACTGCTTGCACCTGTGGCACTGTACCCCACTGCGGGACGGGAATCTGGGTGTCTGGTGTTTGGAGGAGTTTCGCCCCGTCTGTGGTAGTAGTGGTCCTGTGGTGCGAGCCGGCTGCTGGGTAACAACCGAATAAGCTTCGTGGATGGTAGATTGGGGAACAAAAGCTGAAGTCAGCTCCCCCAGGTCGTTGCCCAAAATAACATCTGCGGGTAAATCCTGCATCATGCCCACCTCCACATTCCCTGACCCAGCTCCCCAATTCAGGTGTACTTTCGCAGTGGGAACTTTGAAAATGGCTCCCCCAGCTACTCGCACAGCTACAGAATCCCCAGTGAGTTGTCTGGATGCAATAAGGTGATTCCGGACCAATGTGATGGTAGCCCCAGAGTCACGTAACCCTTCTAGTTGTCTCCCCTCCAGGTGAACAGCTTGCCGGTGGTTTTGTCGATTGTCCGATGCCGCTTGGATGGGGTTAACCTCGTGTAGGGTGCCCAGGGGTTCCTCCATTTGGAATGCTGTGGGGGGTTGTAATGCAGCGGCTGCTTGGTAACAGTGTACAGCGGCTCGAGGTGCTGGTGCGTAGCCCTGATTCGGCCAGGGCTGACGAGGCCGATTTCGGGGACAGTCTTTCTGTATGTGCCCCATTTGGTTGCAGAGATGGCACCGGGTATGGGCTCCTGGTTGGTACCTGGGGTACTGACTGTTACCTCCTCCTGAACGTGGGCGTGCTGGTTCGGTAACTGCTGGTCGGTGATAGGGTTGCTGGGCAACTACCCTAGGCAGTGGTCGTTGTTCCCGTCTAGTGTCTTGGTGCTCATCTGCTAATTTAGCAGCCTCTGGAAGGGTGCAAGGTTTACGGTCCCTTATCCAGAGCTGCATTTCTTGAGGTAGTCTCCGGAAAAACTGCTCCAACAATAATAATTGCAAAACATCCTCTCGTGAAGTGGCTTGTGTTGCATCTAACCATCCGGTGGCCGCCCTGTGCAACCGATGGGCAAACTCAGTGTGGGAATCTTGGTCCTGCTTTTTAAGAACCCGGAATTGGAGTCGGTATGCCTCGGAGGTGATGGCATACCTGGTCAAAATCGCCTGCTTAACTTTCTGGTAGTCCCGGATGTCAGCATTAGGGACTGCCCGATACGCATCGGCCGCCCGGCCAGACAATTTCCCAGCCAATATCTGTACCTGATCCTCTGGGTCAATGTTATGTAACTGGCACAGCCTCTCGAAGTCTTGCAAATACCCATCTATTTCTCCCTCCGTGTCCGTGAAGTTTTTAAATGCCTGGTACGGTATTTTGGGTTTACCTTGCGGCATGCTGAGTGGAGTTGGGTGTACTTGGAGAGGTTGTGGCTGGGGCCCCCTTATGGCCATGATGTATTCATGTACGTCCGCTGCGACCCGTTCATGGGTTTCCATTGATGGGGTACTTGGATACAACGCTATCCTGCTGCGAAATTCCAGTTCAAATTCCCGGTCTGTTTCTGGCCTTGCATCCATGGCTGCTCTGTCTTCTTCCATGAGTTCTTTGATCAGTGTCGCCTTGTTCTTGTTGCTGGCTATCTTGCCTCTTGCCTCCAGCAATGCTTTCAATGTCTGCCGCTTTAGCCGTGTATAATCCGTTCCCATTCACCAGCCTTTCATGTAGTTTTACGTACTGCCGAACTCCGGTTTCATCTGAATGGTTTCTTTTCTCTTTGTTCGCATGAATACTGCCGAACGCTGCTTCGCTGTGTGGATAAAGATCCCACCGCTGCCACCAATTGTAGCGGAGTAGCCGTACGATCCACGATATCTCCACTGGTAGTCAGGCAGAGCATACAATAATCATGGTGGCGTATAATATTAACAACCCTATAATAACCAGCAGACACATGGCTTGAAGGTCAACACTAGACTGCCTTGTTTATTGAAAAAACACAGGGATTACACTCAGCCAAAACCCCTCCCTCTTCGAGACATTCCACACACAAAACTGAACATCCCATAATACCTTACTCTGCCAGACAAACAATAGGACAATATCCAGTGGCTGTGTTTGCCACACGGGGTCTCCACAGAGGGACAGCAGGGGTTTCCAATACACATTCATGAGCCATCAGCTAACACAATACAAAATCCTACAGGTACTGCTCGGGTTACGTTTACACATACAATGCACACATAATACAGTTGTACAATCATTCCTGACAGAATACTCTGTAAGTGGCGATGTTTGCCACAGTTATAGAGCTGGGTTTAAACTGAGGCAGTTTCCCGGTAGTCCAAGATTTGTGTAAGGTTATAGAGCTGGGTTTAAACTGAGGCAGTTTCCCAGTAGTCTGAAGGCCACAACAATTAATCTAGGAAAAACAATGAAAAATTGTTTTAGTGGGTATTAGAAAAGGATACACCACAGAGTTTTTTTTAAGAAAAAATTCCCATGATTGTGTTTATATATATCAGATGAACTTTTTGCATACCGGTCACTGCAATTGGGAGGATATATCTTTAACGGGAAAATTTTGTTTGAAAACCACCATAGGGTGTCGTTTTTATTGTTGAGTTTTGAAAAATCTCACAATTTCCAGTTTTTGTTTTTAAAGACACAAAGGTAGCTTGTTGCAGGCTTCCTCTGGTGGTCTTTTGTTGAGGAAAAAGTTCAACAAATCGGTGCGTGGTTTTTAAAAGTTTTTTCTGCAATTTTTAATATTTTGTTTTTTATTTTTAAAGACACAAAGGTAGCTTGTTGCAGGCTTCCTCTGGTGGTCTTTTGTTGGAAAAAGGTTCAACAAATCGGTTGTTTTTAAAAGTTTTTTCTGCAATTTTTAATATTTTGGTTTTTGTTTTTAAAGACACAAAGGTAGCTTGTTGCAGGCTTCCTCTGGTGTGCTTTTGTTGAGGAAAAAGTTCAACAAATTGGTGTTCTTGGTTTTAATAGTTTTTTTATTCAATTTTTTTAAATATTTTGGTGTTTTGTTATTTGTCTTTGAACTATTTTGTTTTCAAGACACAAAAGACTAGCTTGATCCAGGCTTTCTATTGTGTTCTTTGTTGACAAGTTTCAACAAGTCTTAGTCGGTTTTAATTTTTTATTATTTTATTTTTGTTTTTTTTTTAATCTTTGTATCATTATTTTTTTTTTTGTTGTTTGTGTTTTTAATAACAAACAAACTTGATAAGCTGGTCTTTTCTTGTGTTTGGTGGTGTTGATGAAAAAGTTCAACAAGTTTTGGTAGGCAACTGTGGAAAGTTGGTTATTGAAGCTAATATCAGGATAAAAAGTTTTTTAAAAAGTCTAAAATAGGTTGCATTCAGCATAATCTTTAGATGTAAGTCTGTTTACCTTTTGCAAACTGAATTGGGAGGTAACCCATTGGTATAAACACCACATTGTTTACCATTCTATTGTCTACCTAGAGGCTTGTTTCTGGGTGTAGCTGGATACGTGCTCTATTGTATGTGACCTATTGTGTTCCGGGTGGAGACCCAAACAAGGAAGGTGATAGATTATTGTGATAAGTATCTGTATGTCTCCAAGAATATAGAGTCACATTTTAAGTTTTCAAACTTGTTTCGTTTCTTTGTTTGGGGTTTCTATCTATTTATTGGTATTTTTCTCTTTTCTTTCTAATATATTTTTTTCCCTCCTTCTCTCTTTCTTTTTTTTTTTTTTTTCTCCTACTTGCCTTTACTCTAAGTGACTGTATAGTACAGGGGAAAGGTGACTTTATTTTTAGCATACCAATTGTGCATACTTTCTGGGGGTGATGGCCATGCCCAGTTTAGAAAGTTTTGTAGCAACTTATACTCTTTAACATAAGAGTAATGATTTTGTCTGTGATGCTAAAATTAAAGAATCGCCTTGGGCCTATGTCCAGGAGTTATTTGAAGAACAAGTAAACACCACCAAAAATAATAAAAAGCCCAAAAGTCTAGCCATAGCAGGCATGTATGCTGCTTGCATGGCTATGAATGCTAAAATATCTCAATCATTAGACAGGAACTTGTGCTATGCTGAGCAACTCAGGGGTGTATAGAGATGTATATATATATATATACCTAAAAACATACACACCTAACAAAGGTAATGTATTCTAGGCTAGGTACTAGGAGTTCATGGTATTATTCTTTTTTTTTATGTTTCTCTTTATTTCAGAAAGGTTAAAAATTTGGCAAAACAACAGACTTGCTGTGTCTGTTTTCTTTTAGGCCATAGTTAAATTACATGTAAGTTTTTTTCCATGTTTTATTTCCGAATGTATGGTTCTTTTCTCTACTCCCTATCCATAACGTATTGCATTCAATCTCAATGAATGGGTGTGTCTGTGTGATGTAATGGATATGTAGGAACTGTCTATGAGTAAACCAACATTTTTTTTTTCCAGGGGTCTGAACAGACCATGGGTCAATGACCATCAATAAGAATTGTGATCACAATAACGCGCATGCTTTCGTTTTTAATTTCTTTTGTAATGAGCTCAGTACTGGTACCAAAGAGTTTCTAAAATTTTCAAAAAAAAAAAAACTGTGCACAGATAGGCGATCTCAATCATTAGAACATGCAGAAACTGTAGGAATTTTTTTGTTGTTGTCTCTCGTTTGTCGTTTCTGGGGGGATTGGAGTGAAGGTTCATTCACTCTGATACTCAGAAACTACATAACACATTATTTTGTACCTTATGGCATCTTATATTTTGTGTTTTGTAGAGTATATGTGGGGGTGTCTATACCTGTTTTTTTTTTTTTGATGTACCGTTATTAAGAACCTCTCATAGAGGTTGAGTAAGGTGTTATTAATCATCTCTTAGTCTTGTATTTTAGGAACAATACACAAACCAACATCGGTGGACAAGGCAGACATGTCCCAGACATGACAATATTGTTTAGTAATAAAAATAACACAGAGGACCGTACAGCATGTTTTTTTTTATGCGTGCTTTAAGGAGAAGCCTCTGAATTGGAGTAATTACATTCAAAAAAAAATATATATATATATATATATATATATATATATTTTTTTTTTTTTTTTTTTTTGGAGTCTATTTCATAAACCAGAGTTTCTCTCTGTACGTTTTTTTTTTTGTTTCTCAAAGCTGAATTACACAGGGGCTGTTTTGTTTTTTCAAAGTCTGACCTACACAGTCATGTTATGCTAATTGATATGGTAATTCCCTACAATACAGGGAGTGTCTTTTTCAATAACTGCAAAGGGTACAAGCATTTCGTTTTTTTTGTTTGTTGAACAAACATACCACTTCATTTCTCTGTAAAAAGAGAACGGTGTAAGGCAATGGTAATGTTGAGCCAGCACCAAATCTGTACGTTTTTGATTTTAATTTTTTTTTATCTTTATTGTTTATTATTGATTTTATTTTTAATTTTTTTATTCTAATTTTTTTGGTAACTATTTCTCTTTCTTTCCTTTATCACCTTAATTTGTAGGGTGATTTCATATTTTTGGTTTTTGCTAAAAAAAAAAAAAAAAAGAGGGGAGTAGGGGGAACATTATAGTGAGAACGGTGAAATATTGGTATAGCATATTAAAGCTTCCATAGAGCATTGTGTTTATGGGCCAGTTCACAACAGTTTTGTATCCCTTCCACCATGGAATAATTGTGTTGTATACATTTATTGAAGCTCCCTCTTGTCATTTAGCTATTACCAACTATGGCAATAGGAACGATAACACCAGGTTTTGGGCAACAGTCACTCAACAATTGTTTTTTTTTGTACATGGTACACAAAGTCCGCTCTACAGCTCAAATATGTGGCAGTCATCACATGTAGTCAGTTTTTTTCTTTCTCTCCAAATTAAAATCATTTGTCAATTTTTTTTTGGGTGCCATGATGAAGTTCAAAGAGCATCGCTTGCATATCATATAGATATACTGGGACTTATGAGACTCATAGTGATTGGCAAATAGCTGACCCGGTATAGTACAATTGTACTTAAAAGTAATGTAATTTAGTTTAGTGATTCCCGAAGCCACGAGTAACTGGTGACATCACACTTATCTGCATTTTGACATTACGTCATTTTGTCTGCTTGGTTGACACTGCCTACTCTGTTCGGAGCCTGCTAAAGGAATGACCTCTGTCTCACAGCCTGCCAAAAGGCATGACTCCTACAGTAGCTACATAAGCTAGCAAAGGACAAAACTACGGGCACAATTGTGTGGCACCAGCGAAGAGCCCATCGGGGTTTGGATAACTGAACACAGTTTCAGTAAACAGAGTCAGTGGTGAGTTGCCGGTAGCAACAGAACCCCCCTGGAGACTTGAAGGGTCACACACCACACAGTGGTAACCAGCAGAAGGCAGGGCAGAGTTATCTGCAGGCATATGACAATGGATGAATAAAGGGGGTGATGAAAATCTAGAAGCACCTGGCTGAAGGGGGTAACCATTCAAATTGATAAAAAACATTTCAATGAAAAAGGGTCTCACTATTAGGTCACAGTAAATCTATAGCAAGGCTAAACAAAGGTCCTTACTACTCATAATTACCAGATAAGCAGTCAGTTGAATGCATATGTCTGAAAAGTACACGTGTTTCTCTCCCTACCTGTGTCCACAATAATAAAGTATAATCACAGAAAGCCAGGAAAGCTGGTCCATAGCCTTATACGGAATATGCTTTCTCCATTTGGAATCTCCATGGAAGGCCGTCCCAGAAGCAAGAGCAACAGGACCAGATTTGCATTATGGACTTTCATACTATTATTATTGGACTATTGAGAACTCTTATCCTCATTTTGTTTTTTTTTTGTGTGGTTTGGACTCTTAGTATTTTTTTTATTTTTTTTTTTCCTTCCATCATTATGGAGGTATTACATCCAGAACAAGTAATGAACTGATGACACTGAGATCCAGGAATGTGGGTCTGTAGAGACGGAGAGTTTATAGTTTTTTTTCCCATCTAGTTTTATTTCAGATAGAGTGACAAACGCTCAAAAGGAGATTACACCTAAACCATTATGTTATGTGGGGCCTTTGCTTTCTGCAGGCCCCAAGCGGGCATCTGTTGCCATATGGGGTTTAGGCGTAATCTCTCATACCGTGTTGTGAGGATGAGGGGTTTATGTATAAAACTCCATCAGTAATTGTAAATATATATATTAATGAAAGTAGTAAAGGTACCCATTTTTCATTGCAAACTCATACTTGGGAATTTTAGTGTAGATAGATTTGCGTGAGCCAGACGGACTGGTTTTTAGTAATTAATTAATCCAGGGTAACACATTCCTTTGAAAGGCCAGCTGGCTATTTACATATAAATACCTACGCATAGTATCAACCCGTGTTTACATCCTGGAAGTGAGACTTTCTGGAGCCAGGACACATCTTGCATATCTTAAGTAGCCATTTCAGAGTTACTCCACAGTGAGGAGTAAACACACCCCCCCACACACACAGAAAAAGGAGTGGTTAGAAAGAGGCGTAACTATGGGAGGGGGAAATGGTCCAATCTGGGAAGAGATACGCCCACAGGAAGTGACAAGCAAGATAGCTGAACCAATGAGAATGGCCCTATACAAGGCTATGGGATATGGGTCTATATTAGGTTCGGTGAGACAGGGTGACTTCCTGTTTTGGCATGGGAGAGCTAGAGCCATCACTAGAGGTAATTATGGATTAAGGAGTAAGTTTACATTGTATATTTTATTTGTGTGTTGGTCATAGTGTGTGTATATGAGTATATACTCTATGCATTGTATTTGTTCAGTTAAACTAGGGAAATTATACATTGTGTAGTATGTACAATAGTTATCATTGTTGTAAATTACGTAGGCTGTGCAAACCTTATACGAATAAATAATTGTTGTGTTAAAGTTTTCACACAGTCATAGAACTCTCTTTATTAACCCAAATATTGTCTGAGATAAATTAACTCTCATATATTTTTGGTAACACTCTGTACTTATCTTATACTCTGAGATGTGCTTGGAGACCAGTGATTATGAATACTACCAATTCTTAAAGGTACAGAAGCGGCAACCAAATGTTAACTTTGAGGATTATCCTGTTTCATTGAACTTCCTTTTTACAAATGTTTGTGAGTTAATTCAATACATTTGTTAAAGCATTTGAAACCAACTGACACATGGTTTCTTTAGACCCACTAAATGGTACAGTCTTAGCTGGAGAAGAAAGTGGCTTAAGGTGTTCTTAATGTTCCTACTTTTAAGGAAGTGGACTGGGGCATTCTGGATGCATCCTACTAAGCCAGTTGGGGGTTTTACGATATCACCTATGGGGTAATAGCTTTTAATTCAGAGGGGGGGGGTGAAAAAAGGAAAATCCTCACAGAAACGTGTTCCTTCTCCATGGGCTACTTGATCTAGATCAATGTCATCCAGGGGACATTTGCTTGTCTCACAGCAGCTGGCATTATCTTCTCATGGTTGCAGTTTCCAGGATCCATCTTGATTCTGTGTGTCACAGCAGTCCTTGCTCCCATCCTAGCCAGGAACAACTTATTTTGTGGACTAGACTATTTATGCTCACCAAAGTAGTTCCCACTGGTGTCATGTCACCTGCTCCTTGGTCACTGAGCTTTGTGATAGCATATTTTACACATACTACACTAAGAGCCTTTGCATTTGCTTTTTTTCTGCTCTATCTTGGTGCCTCTAAACCAGAATAGGTGGGAATGCTGGTGTCTGACTCTGTGACAAAGCTCATCACTTTCACAGCATATACAGTATATGTGCAAGTAGGTAAGTACCAACATTTATCCAGATATTATCAGCTGTCCTCTGACTACCTCTTGCTAGGTTGCAACTTTGATAATTACACTTTTTTTCACGAAATTTCACAAATGCTGATATGTAATGTGAGATATAGCATAAATGTATACATAAATATATCTGTTTTTCACCTTTTATGAGGCTATTCTTCATATGAGAATGCTAATTGCCCCCATTTCATTCCTGTGTGAATTGTATACCCAGAACAAACATGCAGTCAATAAAGTCAAAGTGAAGTTTAAATTCCTGATGTACACACCTATCTCTGGTCAGTGAGTCTATAATGCACTAAAGCCTGAGGGTCAGCATGAAAGACAGCTATCAATTTCTAAAGGAGATCAGCATTGGCAGCCCCAGTATCTATCTTGTGACAGGTTTCTGCTAAGATTACAAGTCTGATGGCTCTTCTGACAGTAACCACCGCAAAATGTACCTTTCCTTTCATTTTATTTCCACCTTTTCTGTCAGTTACTGAAATCTGTAAAGCAGAAACTCTTTCAATCAAAGTCAGTTTGGATAAGAGCTGTTTAGGCTATCCAGTTTAAGGGTTTGCAACACAAGTGTAATGGCAATCGTGATATGGAGTGATGGATCGTTCATAGAATAAAGTGAATTTAAGTTACCCTATATTAAATGCAATCATCAAAGGCGCTCAACTGCTCATTTTTGCATTTATAGCCATATTATAGCTCAGACATGTGATTTGGAATACACTCAACATATTTCTGTCATTATGTTAGAGTGAGAAAATTGTACTGCATGGCTTCATGGCAGAATAGGACATTACTCTGCAAAGAGAGGACACAAATCAGGAAAATCGAAAAATCTGTTGCCTTGAATTAATGAGTTCAATCTATTTTTGTTTGTTTATGTTGCATCCCTTAACCTACATGCTGGATTTAAAACTCCTTCAAACTCTGCTGTGTCACTATGCTTGTATTTATTTTGCTTACGTATGGCAAATTAATAACTTCTATTTTACAGTCATGCACTTTTTTTGATAAAGGCGGGTATGGATTTGTTGTTTGATACTTGATTCTGTTTTGTATGAAACACTTTTGGCATTTACTAGAAATTAAACATAGAACACAGGGAGCTATTGCTGTTGTACCCTTAAAGTATTATTTAACCATCGGGGCTTTTAGGTTTAGCATCCTGAGCACAATAAAATAAACATCCCCCAGTAAACTATTTGTTAAGATTCATACCCCATCGGCTCAGGTGCCCCCATAGCAAGCTTCTTGCTGTGGGTCACTCGGTAGGCGAGAAGGGCCAGGAGCAGCAACGAGGGACCCAAGAAGAGGAACATCTGGGTTGCTCTGTGCAAACCAACTGCACAGAGGATGTAAGTATAACATGTGTGTTTTTTGTTTTTTTTAACTAGACTTTGCAATTACTTTAATACAATTAGAAGATCCAAAGGTAGCTGTATTTACAGTATCTCACAAAAGTGAGTACACCCCTCACATTTTTGTAAATATTTTATTATATCTTTTCATGTGAACACTGAACATTACACTAAATTAATGAAACTTTGCTACAATGTAGTGAGTGTACAGCTTGTATAACAGTGTAAATTTGCTGTCCCCTCAAAATAGCTCAACACACAGCCATTAATGTCTAAACTGCTGGCAACAAAAATGAGTACACCCCTAATTGAAAATGTCCAAATTGAGCCCAATTAGCCATTTGCCCTCCCCGATGTCATGTGACTCATTAGTGTTACAAGGTTTCAGGTGTGAATGGGCAGCAGGTGTGTTAAATTTGGTGTTATCGCTCTCACTCTCTCATACTAATCACTGGAAGTTCAACATGGCACCTCATGGCAAAGAACTCTCTGAGGATCTGAAAAAAAGAATTGTTGCTTTACATAAAGATGGCCTAGGCTAAAAGAAGATTGCCAAGACCCTGAAGCTGAGCTGAAACACAGTAGCAAAGACCATACAGCGGTTTAACAGGACAGGTTCCACTCAGAACAGGCCTCGCCATGATTGACCAAAGAGGTTGTCTTTGGGAAATAGATGTATGAGTGCTGCCAGCATTGCTGCTGAGGTTGAAGGGGTGGGGGGTCAGCCTGTCAGTGCTCAAACCATATGCCGCACACTTCATCAAATTGGTCTGCATGGCTGTCATCCCAGAAGCAATCCTTTTCTAAAGATGATGCACAAGAAAGCCCGCAAACAGTTTGCTGAAAACAAGCAGACTAAGGACATGGATTACTGGAACCATGTCATGTGGTCTGATGAGACCAAGATAAATGTATTTGGTTCAGATGGTGTCAAGCATGTGCAACGGCAACCAGGTGAGGAGTACAAAGACAAGTGTGTCTTGCCTACAGTCAAGCATGGTGGTGGCAGTGTCATGATCTGGGGCTGCATGAGCACTGGCCACGAATGCTAACATGTACCGTGACATACTGAGGCAGAGCATGATCCCCTCCCTTTGGAGACTGGGCCGCAGGGCAGTATTCCAATACGATAACAAACCCAAAACACACATCCAAGACGACCACTGCCCTGCTAAAGAAGCTGTGGGTAAAGGTGATGGACTGGCCAGCATGTCTCCAGACCTAAACCCTATTAAGCATCTGTGGGGCTTCCTCAAATGGAAGGTGGGAGAGTACAAGGTCTCTAACATCCACCAGCTCTGTGGTGTTGTCATGGAGGAAGACTCCAGTTGCAACCTGTAAAGCTCTTGTGAACTCCATGCCCAAGAGGGTTAAGGCAGTGCTGGAAAATATTGGTGGCCACACAAAAAATTTACACTTTGGGCCCAATTTGGACATTTTTTTGCCAGTGGTTTAGACATTATTGGCTGTGTGTTGAGTTATTTTGAGGGAACAGCAAATTTACACAGTTATACAAGCTGTACACTCACTACTTTACATTGTAGCAACGTGTCATTTCTTCAGTGTTGTCACATGAAAAGATATAATAAAATATTTACAAAAATGTGAAGGGTGTTTTATTTTTTCAGTGATATTTTATTGCTTTTACAAAATAAAGCATTGTCATATACAGTTAGATATTGGTGTTAGAGTATAAGGGGTTATGATTAGTACTCAGTACAATTACAAAATTATACAGAAGGGGCTATCAGGGTTTTATATAAAATTAGATTACACAAACTGCATCTTTCTTCACACTTCTCATCACATCTTTACAGTAAGTACTGCAGGTAGTCTATTAGGTTATTATTTAGGGAAGTATGTTTATTTGCAAAACATGCATTGTTTGCATCCACAAACTGTTTGCGCAGATGATTTAGGGAACAGGTGAGCATTCTTTGTGCTCCTCCCCTTTTTTCCTGCTCCAAAAAACTCACACACGGTTTTTATGATAGTTTTTAATTGGCCATAGCAGTTCCTTTAAAAACATAACATTTTATGGTAAAAAATACTTTAAAAAAGATATTTAAACAGAAAATAAAATTAAATGACCAGCCTTAAAAAAACATAACTTAATAACCAGCACAATTATAATAGGAGATGCTTTTAGAAAATACATTAGTATGAAACAAAATGTACACTGTCTAGCATTGCTCCAAGCTGCCTTGTTAAACATACATGTTGTAGTATTTAGGTCTTCAAAAAAGAACGCCTTTAATATAAACCACACAATGGAAGGTCTCCTTACCACTCAATGGGATCTCCAACTTGTAAATATAATTCATTTTTGCCTTCCCCCTTTTCCTATGCCTCTGTGACAATTTGTCCATCTCATGAAGACCTCCTTACTATATTTCTCCAAATATCCAATGGCCAGCAAATCAATATCCTTTCTTTACCCAGCTAATTTCTAAAAGAGGAACTTCACTCTATGAGTTGGGGCATGATGGGGCTAACCTCTGAGCTATTAATTTGGTATATAATTTAATGTCGTTATTGAGTAGATATATCGGGTGGAAGTTTTGCGGGGATATCGGCTTCTTCCCTGGTTTTGGCAGTTTTTTTAATGTTAACAGATAACATTTCTGAAGGAAACCTGCCAGAGTACACAGTAACGTTGAAAGCATGACACCTATGAGGGGTTAGAAAATAATTTGTAATATTCGGCCGAGAAGCCATCTGGGCCTGGAGCTTTGCTATTTGGAAGAGATGAAATAGCTTTTTCTATTTCCCTAGAGGTGAAGGGGGCGTTAAGATTGTGTAAGTGTTTTTTTCCAGTGACACAGCGTAGGTGGAGTGATTCTAGGAAGCGCTGCGCAAACTGTTGGCGCTATATAAATCCTGTATAATAATAATAGGAAGCCTGCAATGTTTTTGTTAGAAGCATTCACAGAGAAGATTTATGGGAATCATTTTTGTGAGAATAAGGGAGCTTTGTTTTGGCAGAAATGTGTCTCCTGGAGGCACATTATATCACTTTGGAGCTTTTTTGCCTCCGACCATATTGCATATCTTTTTCCCGGGTGGTTCAACCCTTTGTTATAAAGAGATGTGATCCTAAAAAGCATACTGTGGGTGAGCTAGCAAGGGTTTAGATGGAAGAGTTGGATGACTTAGTAGCTGGTAGTGAGTTTTCCTGGATAGGGTGTGCTTTAAGGACTTGATCAGTGTGTGGGTATAGCAAGGTTGCAGGCCTGATGGAGCGGTAATAAAAAAAAAAAAAGAATCAACTTACAGTTCAGGCGTCATGTCTGTAGCCACATTAATTTGTGTTGTGAGGACAGAGAAGACTTGAACTATTCCTTGGGCAACAAGTAACAGTGTAGCTAGGGTTCAGAAAAAGAGAGAGAGCAAATCTGCAATATATGAGAATCAAAGACTGGTAAAAGCAATGGAAATATTACTGCAAATAATAAACAATAAATGAGAACAATGGAGCTATGTTAGTAAGGAGAAAATGAATAAAAAAAAAAAAAAAAAAAAGAATTAACAGCGAAATGTCTTATGAGTGTTAGAACATTGCATCCAACAACTCGGGGTCAAAAAACAATAGGACCAAGTTCCAACAGTAGCACCTGGGCACTGTATAAAGCAGGTAAAGTAGCCAGAGTGTCAAGTGGCCATTTTGTCTGTAGGTTCAGATTCATCCAAGTCAGCTGTATGATCATTTCTGCGATAGGGGTTTCTCTAAAGGGTGTTCGTCAGGTTCAAGAATCTTCCATTGACTGTAACAGAGAGATTCCTTCATCTACAGATCTGATGTCACAAGATTTGTTATCTTTGTGACCGCTAGTTTGACAGAGTGGCCCCATTTATATGAGATCTGTTGGTTGTGCAAGGGTTTTGTGATTGTGGAGAGATTTTTCCTTTGCAACATCATGCACTGAGACAGGTCTGAGTAAAAGGTCAGATCTGTATAAGGAAAGGATAGGTAGAAGTGGTCCTAGTAGCACACAATAGCTTCTCCTTCACATGAAAGTAATGAATTGTCATGATTGCATCTCTAGGAGCAGACTCTGAGACATGTGGTGGCTTAGGTAATCTATAGATGTGGTCTATTACCAATTCGGAAGGTGGTGTATCTGGGAGGAAGGTTGCCAGTAGGTGTATAAAAGCTGACTATCGTTTGACCTTCTATCTAAACCGAAACTTGCGGGTGGCATTGGTCTCCCGGATTTGAAAAAATATTATTGGGCTTGCCACCTGACAAGAATTTTGGACTGGTCCCTTCATAGGGAGAATAAAGACTGGACCTCTTTGGAAAACTCAATCACTGACGTCCCAATACAATCTCTACCATGGTTAACACCGAAAAATATTCCTCTTAGTTTGGAATCTTACCCTTTGATAGGTGCTACTTTATCCACTTTCAGGGACATATGCTCTAGATCTCTGATTTCCTCCTCACCGGGCTCCCTTACACCGATAAAACACAACCCGGACTTTCTTACTGGAATGACACCATCCTTTCTTTCAAATGTCTGGAACATGATACAATCCAAGCACACCATTTCTACAGAAAAGGCTCCCTCTTAGAGAGAGCTCATCTTCCAACCAAATCAGGTTCACCTCCTATACCCCAATGGATCTATTTTCAAATACGACACTTCCTAAATTCCCAAAACCACTCGAAAGCTTTAGCCAGAACCCTAACTCCCTTTGAAAAAATGTGTACGAGCAAAACTCCCCAACGACATATGATCTCAACTACATATAACCTGCTTTCCACAAACTCTGGGCTAGTCACTGCCAAAACATTAAACGCATAAGAAATAGATCTAGACATACAATTCACTGAACGAGAATGGAAAAACATATGCTTTATCACACATAAGAGTTCCCTCAATGTTTCAATGCAGGAATCCTGTTATAATGTAACGTTCATGCGTTTTTGTTTGTGGATGGATTTACAGCTGCAGAATTATTACACTCAGTAGCCTTGTAGAGAATCTGTTGAATAACATATCCAACTCTCAGGACTTCATCACCGTGTACAGCCTGTTATATACTATATATATATCAATAGATGTTTAATGGAGGGATAGAGTATATGAGGATATAGATGAGAGACAGGCTATTGTATGGTGAGCACTAGAAGTAGTATTAGGAGAGTTGCAGGTGATGGTAAAGCAGATAGGTTCTGATGTCAAGTATAGTGCAGATGGTAAGAGGACACAGATGGAGTATACTTAGACAGAGTAACCTAGTGCAAGGATAGTTCAAGGTAGTCCCAAGAGCTAACCGTCTTATGCAGGTGATAGTGAACATATAGATAGATAGTCTTGGTAATTGCAGTAGATGACAGTAGGAGATTGGTAGCAAGAATCCCCTGCGGGGTACTTATCACTTAGATAGGTTTAGGAATAACAGTGTCCATTGGAGAGGGGTGATCCCGTAGCGAGATACGGATCACCAGCGAGGTTTCCGGCTTCAGTTCAGCATGGAAGGTATGTCAGCAGTTTCGACTTCTCAGGCGTAGGTGCGATGAACATGTGGGTTTGAACGAGCGATGAGTGAGAGCAAACCGGCGATTGAAATAGCCGCTCACAGCGGCGCTCGGCAGTGACGTCATCCGGTCTTAAAGGTATATGCGTCCTTTGTTATACAAGATGGGACGCAATTAAGAGAGGAGAAATATGGAAGCAAGGGTAACAGAGGTACCGGAACATTACATATAAACTCCTAACCAGATGGTACAGGACCCCAACGATTCTGCACAAATTTTACCGGATTCTTCCCTGGCCTGTTGGCGATGTCACGATAACCAAGGAACGCTTTTACATCTATTTTGGACATGTCCTAGAATACAGCCTTTCTGGTCGAAAATTCATCAAATTCTTACAACACATCTAAATATACCTTTGCAATATTCACCGGCACAATTTCTATTGCATCATACCACAATTCCTCCATACCGCTACTGCAAATCCTTGACACCGTTTCTGATCAACGCTGCTAAAGCATGTATCCCTATACATTGGAAGTCTCAATCCCCGCCCTCCATAAAGGAATGGATACAAAAAGTAGATAAAATTGCAAAATTTGAACAACTGATAGCGACTGCACGAGACTCGACAGACAAATATGTTCAAATCTGGGCTATATGGTCCACTTTTACATCATCCTCTACCTATAACTCACTTATGTCACACACCAACAACATTGCTTCTTCCTCCCGTAATGACCTGTGAAAGTTGATCAGCGTGAGACACAATTCCTTACCTTCCTTTACCTGACACTCATTGAAAATTGCGAAGGCTCGCCCGAACTACACATATCCATTTCCCTGATGCTCCCACCCCTAAACAAGGGCCGGAAGTGGGAGTTCATCATGCCTCCTTTCTTTCGCCTCGGACGAAGACTCTTCGTACCTCCCTTTATACTACTCTCTTTACCCATCTCCTTTGAGATCCTTGCGAGGGTGGACGGCTCTAGGACAGAGGCTGAGTCGGACACTCATCTTCACCTCCTTCCCCATTCTCCCCCTCCCCCCCCATGTCCCCCTGCCTTTCCTTAAGACCCTTCCCATCCTTTCCCAACTTCATATGAACAGGGGACTGTCTTGGCCCCCTTCAGGGAGCCATCACAGCCTCCCCCACTTGAGCCCAGTCATACAACACTATACCTATGGAAATTCTCATAAGCTTCATAGCTGACCCATCCCCCATATTGACAACTCCCTTATTGCACATCTTAGATCTCAATTATGGGCTAAACCACAAGAAGATTGTACCCTTGCCCCTAGTTCGATGACAACCCTCCTTATCTTACCTACCCTTCGCTTCTGAATACTCGCCACTTCATTTTCAGTTCCATAATTAGATCTTATCCTTAGTAAACCTTTTCTTACAATGTACCTGACTTCTCTTTACTTGTTAAGTACCTTTTCTTTGAAAATGTGTTATACTTGAAGCATTTTTCTAAATATGCATGCAAAGATACTATAATCTTCTTGTTCACTTCATTGTTTTACTTTTACCAAATGTTTATCCAGTTTTGTTGTATGACATGTTTATTTTCATTCAATAAAAATATTTTGGAAAAAAAAATAAATAAAAGCTATTTAAAGCGGAAGGCTTGACAGACTTAGGCTTCATGTACACGGGACGTTGTTAAAAGTCCCTTGAATGCTGGAATTTTTAGGACGTTTAAAACGTCCGTTGTGTCGTGTTTGCACCCACGTTTAGCGGACGTTTTCGTTTAGAACCATTTCTAGAGGTCAAAAAAATCATTCCCCTTTAAAATGGAAAAACGCGAGCTCTAAACGCGGGTCATCACGTGGTTGCGTTCGGTCGCGTTTTTGCATTTGAAACGCCGGGAAACACACGTTCGAACGCAAATAATTGCTTTCCAAAAAACGTCCCTGAACTCAACTGCCTGCAAATGACTGTAAACGACCCTGTGTACATGGACAGATAAGATAACATAGAGGTGGGTTCAGGGGCTTCTGAAAAAACGCCCAACTACTCTTAAACGGCCGTTTACAAGTTGCAGTGTACATGGACCTTTAGGGATACCTCTAATTTTCACATTGCTTCTCCTGGAACGATCCTTTAGGTCTGCCAATTTAGCTTTCATCCACTCTATATCTTCCTCTCTGTGAATAAAGAGAGCATTATATAGACATTAACCTGTTCTTTAATGTGGAATTTAAAAGTGGCTGGTTTGATGTGAGGAATTCTGATAATAGATTCTGAAGCATAGTGTCACTGGATTTTAGCATGTTTGCCTGGCCCACCTCATGATCCAGATCTGTGGTCTGTGACAGCCTTGGTTTTGATTTTGCTGGGCTGGCAGAAGGTGAGGAGGAGTGGGAGCTGCTTCCCAATGGATAGGCTGTAATGTGGAGCTTATTCTCTTTTTGTATTTGGCCGCCTACACTGGCCAGCCTGCCACGCTGCAAGCCTTTGTCTCTGCTGGTGCCATCTTGGCTGGGTTGTAGATGAGATGGGGGATAAAACTACATAAGTTTGCGGGGAGTGGAGCACTCCTTCCTTCTTTTGGACATGCCACCAGGCATCATGAGGCTGTGAGAGGAGTAACCGCCATGATCTGAGCAATGCCATGCTTGCTGGAAGCCCTTGGGAATCATTGGTGAATGGAGTTCTGTTACAGTGCAGCCATTTTGGTCAGCTCCTGGCCACGCCCGAGAAACTTTGCTCTAGAATAAATAAATAAAAGTCAGCAGTTACCAATGTTTTAAATATACACTTAACCAGTCCAGGGGTACAGCGCTGTCCTGGTTCTGGTTCTTTGCTGGTCTTCAGGTCCCTGGTGCCACCACCATGGATATGGGAAGTTGGTTGTGACTTCCTGGTGCTTTATAGCCAGCTTCTAACTGCACATACATGAGAAATGTTGTGCTTTCTTAATAGACCAGAATCTTCCTAGTACTTGTGACATGTTCCAGAAGGTTGCAGGCAGGGAGGAGGGGTGAACTTTTGCTCAGAAGATGATCAAAGTAAAAGTGGGAATGAGTACTTGTCAAAAATAGGTACCCGCTCCCTGAAAAAAAAATTCAAATACAGGAAGAGTGTGTGTGTGTGTGTGTGTGTGGGGAGAGGGGGGATTGAGGAACTTCCCTTTTTTGTTTTTTTTTCCTGCTTTGATTCTCTCCTGGCCTTAGTTCTGTAGTCCCTTTGATCACATTTCCTCTATATCTAGGCCTCACTAAAAAGAATCTTTGCAACCAGGCAGGCTTTTTACAGAGTAGTTAAGATCTCTACTTACCAAAGACAATTTAAGTTCTTGGGAGTGTAAAAACTTTACTTCTGCACATGGTGGAAGAATTTCCACATTCTTTATTTTTGTGGAAATCTGCATGCATATGTTATAGTGGCTTCTTTCAAACTTCTACTAAAATTTTTACTTGTGTTGCTGCTTTAATACATAAGACAAAAGGACTGTAATACATGTTATAGATATTTTGTTTGCTAGTTTTTCAATATTGACATTTTAGGTGTTGAGATGGGGTTGTATTCACGTAAGCATTTTATTTGCTAAGGTCTGCAAAATCCTCTGTTAAATATGAACTATTCAGCTTAATAACTCATAGGGAATGAGTGCACTAGTGCATTCGGCTCTAGTCTGGCCCTTAATGACCAGGCTATTCCACTACTGATGTACCTCTTTTTGCCTCCTGCACGACGTAGGAAGTCAAGGATTCAGTTATTGCACACATGACAAACACACCTCAGTCCTTGCAATGATTGCCTTTGCTAATGATGAGGAATATGTTTAGGTTTCATTTGTGGTCATGTTCAATGGCCACGGGCAAAAATATGCAAATTCCAAAGTTTAATGAACACTCCAATGGACAGAAGAAATGTGTCGCTGATAGAGGCGAACGTAAAAGTATTGATGAGATGGTATCTGGTTCCGTCTCGCCTAGCCAAGATGTACCTATCTTCCTCTGACAACTGCCTTCATGGTTGCATGATACGAGGAACAATGCTACACATATGGTGGGAATGCCCCAGGATCAGGAGTTTTTGCAACAGGTTTTTTGCCCTGATACGAAGGATAACAAAGTGTGAACTGGAGCAGTCACCTTCTATAGCCTTACTGAATGACAATCAAGGACGGGCTCCACGGTACACTAAACATCAAGTTTTTTTTGTTGTTGCTGGCAGCTAAGATTGCTATTGCGGGGGCTTGGAAATCTCCCCCTGTATCCCTCTATGTTGCCGCCTGACACATAAGATGTCTTGGATCATGTTGCATGAAAGGGTGGCTAGTATCTTGAATGATAAACAAAGAATCATTAAACTGACTTGGAAGCCTTGGGCCCAGTACATGGGGACGCCCCTGTCTCCTTTACTTGCCCCTGTCTCCTTTACGCCCCTGTCTCCTTTACAGCCGTATACCACCACTCTGGGTCAAGAACTCTGGGTCAACTCTTCTTGATCTTTTCTCACTCTTTCCTCACCTCTTATTCTAACTTCTGCCTTCTTCCTTCTGCCTTCTTCTATCTCACAATTCCTATGCTTAACTTTTTTCTCCCTGTTTGGAGAAATGTTTTGTTTTTCAGGCAGTCTAGAGTAATAAACTTGGGGTGACATCCTCCCAAAAAAGCCGTGAGACTTTTACAAGTGGAGGAGGTCTGTGGTCTTCTCTATTTTATTATTATTTTTTTTCTGTTTCTTTTAGTCTTCTGGTTTGGGGGGAGATTTGTTGTTGACCGTTTCGGGATACAGTTTGATCCCAGAGGGGGTTGTCCGGGGATAGGAGATGACCCCTCAGCCACATACATAAGGTGGAGTTGACTCCTAACCTTAGAGACCATAGAATATATACCTGACTTTGTTTTTGAGTTACTTATGTCTGATACCCCACTCATGCGATTTATGAAACTGGCATATTCCTTTATTTATATTTTCCTTTATTTGAAATTCAACAAAATATATTGACAGAAAAATGGACTATCTCAGTACCACTTAGGCAAAATACACATAAAGTAAAATTCTAATTTTTATTTATACAAAAAGATAAAAAGAGGATATCCAATTACAGGAACCAATATTTAATATAATTTCCAATGTTCATATAAAAAAATATACAGATAAAATACAGTTTGTCTATAAATATGTATCACCAGTATTTAGTGTGCTCCCAAATGGAGACAAGAGGTATAGTGGGTCCTTGAAGGACATAGGCTCAGCTACATGTTTCATGGTGTTTTACCGCTTGTTTAGGAGGAATTATATCTGAAACAGAGTATCAAATTATATACAGTAACTAAATAAACAGCAAAAAATAGTAGTTTGTAGTAGGCATAATTAATGAAGTAGGAAAAAATACTACCACACACCCATAAGCCTTTTCCCCCTCCTTTTCTTTCCCTCCCCCCCCTTCCCTTACCCTTCTCCCAGATATTCCCCTTTTCCTTTCCCTCCCCCCTCTCTTTCCACCTCCCGGTGCCCCCTCTTCCTCCCTCCTTCTTTTCCCCCTCCCTCTCCCCCCCCCTTTCCTTTCTTACATTTTTTTTCCAGTAAGTACATACACACATATATACCTCTTTGTTTATTACTACATAGGAACAATCAAACCACTCATATATGTCCCCCAAATACACCGTGGGTGAGTTTTGGCAGTGCTTCTGTCTTGGCCCTGTGTGCTGGCTTAAGGGTAAGCAGTAGTGTTTTTTCCCCATTCACTAATTATGCCTACTACAATCTACCATTTTCTGCTGTTTGTTTCTTTAGTTACTGTAAATAATTTGATACTTTGTTTCAGATATAATCTTCCTGAAGAAGAGGTAAAACCCAGCAAAACATGTAGAGGAGCCTGTGTCCTTCAAGGACCCACTATACCTCTCGTGTCCATTTGGGAGCACACCTGGATGATGGTACCCCAAGTTTGAATTGGATTTAGCCTTGCTAGAGGCCGCTTCTTTTTCTTAACACAAACTTCATTAAAGTCAATGGGCGGCAATTCTTGAAAATCAAATGTCTCTACTTTCAAAGCAATTCCTGTACAAGGGATTGTCAAACAATGGGCATGAGGAGCTGGGCACTGCTGGTGGGACATGTTTGAATGCAAACAACAATTTGAAGAATAACTGTTCAGCTCTGTGAAAAAAAGTTTAAAGTGAAGCATTAAAATGTCCATTTTCTTTAAATAACATGCTTGGAGGATGCCTTAAACCTGCCTGTGAAGTGGAATACCTGCAGGATGTACTAAAGCAAAAGTGACATTTAGAAAGAATAAAAAAAAAATAATAGATTTGCCACTAAATTATATTTAATTGTCAAACACATGGCTGAACTCTGCCCTGGGGGACATGTATCAAAGCAATTTTTTAAAATACCATTTAGCAGAGAGCAGACAGGAGCAGTCAAGATTTCACATCTTTTTTAAAATACTTAAATGGCAACGTTAAAGATACACAATGTTTTTTAATAACATGCTTAGAGCAAACCTTTAACATGCACATAAAATAACACACTTACATGAAGTACTAAGGCAAAAGTGGCATTTACAAAGAAAAAAAAATTCAGATTGCAGCTAAACAAAATGTCCTGGTTGTTTTGTTCCATTTGTAAACAAAACAGCCTGTATTCCCTTCAACATCTATACCAGATTATTTTCCTAGATGGGGGTCTAATATGGATTGTAAGGGGGACCCTAACAAAAATTAAAAAAAAGGCATTGTTCCACTTAAAGATACATATCAGACACATCACTATCCTTGATGAGGCTGTCATATGGATTTTAAAGGAAAACCAGGAAAAAAAATGGGATCCCAAACAATCAAATCAAACCCTTATCCAAGTATACAGCCCCCCAGAAAGGGGGGCTGTGATCATTTCTCCCTGAAACATAAAGGCCACATGTCCTCAACTTTACTAGCCTCGTGGACTTCCACCACAAATTACATTTCCAAGCCTAGAAAATGAATCTAAACAAACAGGTAGGGCATCCTGGGTGACATCATTGACCAAATATGGTCAAAACTATTTTTATTTTTTGTGAATGAATAAGAACCGGTATTGTGCACCTCTTACTCATTCATATAGGGGTGGGGGCCAGATATTTGTGGGCCCCCTTATCTAGAATAAGAGTCTGGTATAGAAAATCATTTTCTTTTTTTTCATAGCTTCATTGGTTGTTATAATGCATCATAACAAGGAATGACTGTGTAGTCCTTGGCATCCTAGCAGTCAATTAGGTCAGCAGATGCTAGCATGCAGATGTCATGTACCTGGGTGTTCTTGAACTGGGAGGTTCCCAGTTCTACAGCCTTCAGCCTTGCCTGTTGTGCCACAGAGAAGCTCTGGAGTCTTTGCAGTGATTTTCCAGCCTGATGCATTGCTTTGGACTCACTAGCCCCACCTGCTGCCAGCTGCAAACACTGTACAATTTAACCAGCCCATAAATGACAGCACTTCCTGTTACTCAGTGCCCATTTGTTTGGATTATCTCCCTGGGTGTGCTGTATGCTCTGTGACTCTGATTATCGCGTATGAACTTTTGCCTGAATTCTTGACTCCTCTCCAGCCTGCCGATTCCGTACTTCACCGCCAGCTTATGTATGACCTCTGCCTGCCTGACCATTCCTTGGATTCTGTTTGTATACTGCTTTGCCCGATCTGTTCCTGGCCCAACCTCTCTAACTACGTTTTCGCCTGAATCCTCAGCACTCAAGCTCCACTTCAGATTTTACCTCACAGGTACCTGACATAAAAAAACAGGCCACAAAGACAGTGGACTCTGCTGAGATTGTTAAGGTGCTTACGCATCAGGAACAATTGATTGGAACTCATGAACAGCATCTTTCTTCTCTGGATGCTAAGCTAGATTAACTTTGTGCTATGCAAAAGTTTTGTTTGCCTGGCTCCTCTGTATCTGTCCAGACTCCTGCTCAAATCCAACCCACCTCTTCTGTGCCACTCAAACTTCCCTTTCCTGAAAAGTTTGGTGATGATAGGACTGCAGAGGTTTCTTAAAAGTTTGTTGTTTGCTCTTCTGCAACAACCCTGGGGCATAATGATCCTGTGCTGCAAGACGCTGATAGATTTCTGGCTTCACTTCAGACTGTATTTGACAAGTTAGATAGAGCTTCTGCAGCTGAGTGCTCACTTTTGTACATACAACAAGGTACCAGGACTGTGGCACATTAAGCTATTGAGTTCTGTACCCTGGCAGCTGAGACCAAATGGGACTCAGGGGCATTATTTGCAGCTTTTCATAAAGGTCTTGCAGATCGCATTTAGGATGAATTGGTCTATAAGGACTCCCCAGAAGATCTTGAAAAGTTTGTAGAATTATGTGTTCGTCTTGATCTCCGGTATCATGAAAGGTGCCAGGAGATACTTAGAACTCGTAAGCTTCCAAGGCTGGTATATCCCTTGGCCCCTAACTTCCAAGCACCACCTCAGCCTGAACCTTAAATTTCTGTTGAATCCAAGTCTCGTGTGGAACCCATGGAAGTCAGCCGTCTCCACCTCAGAGTCGGAGAGACAAAGGAGGCATGCATTGGGCTTATGCTTGTACTGTGGACTTAAAGGACATTTGCTATCTGGTTGCCCAGCCCGTCCAATAAACGGCAGGGTCTAACCAGTGTTAGAGGAGCTGGGTTAGACCTTACAACTACTTCCTCCAAAAACAAGATTACTGTACCCGCAATCTTCCACTTAGCCTCTAAACCTTTGTCCTGTGAGGCTTTTGTAGATTCGGGAGCCGCTGGTATATTCCTGGATTACACTTTTGCTAAAGAAGACAACATCCCATTTGTTCCAAACTCTAGACCCCTGAGCATTACCACCCTGAATGGACAGCTGTTGGGAGATTTCCTTGTAAAGTTTTAGACCACCACAATCACCCTTCAGGTAGGCGGAAGCCAAAAAGAGGAAATCATCCTGTCTCTTATTGATTCTCCACTTCTGCCTGTTATCCTTGGCTACCCTTGGTTACAACAACACAACCATTCCTTTGATTGGGTAAAGGGAGAATTAACCTTTTGGGGGGTCTTCCTCTTATTTGAACTGTTTATCTTGATGCACAAGATTTTCTGGTTGTCTGTTGGCTTCCGCAGCCATCCCTCCTATCTTGCCTCATGAATACCATGAATTTGCAGATGTGTTATGGAAGAAAAAGGCAGAGGTTTTACCTCCACATCATTCTGGTGACTGTGCGATTAGTCTAATCTCTGGAACACCTCTTCCCAAAGGAAGGACCTATCCCTGTCACTGCCTGAACAAAAGTCCATGGAGGAATATGACGAGTGCAACTTGAAAAGAGGTTTTATGTAACCCTCTCTTCTCCAGTAGGGGCAGGTTTCTTCTTTATCGAAAAGAAGGATGGGGGTCTTCGACCATGCATAGACAATCAAGGGTAAATAAGATCACTGTAAAAGACTCCTACCCATTACCTCTTATTCTAGAATTATTTGATGTGCTTAAGGGAGCTGTTATCTTCACTAATCCGGACCTCCGAGGGGCTTTTCATCTGGTTCGAATTAGAGAGGGAGACGAGTGGAAGACAGCTTTAAACACCCGCAATGGATACTATGAGTATCTGGTTATGCCATTTGGACTCTAACGCCCCTGCTGTCTTCCAACGTTTCATTAATGACATTGTTCATGACTTCAGCAACAGTTTTGTGATAATCTACCTTGATATTTTAATTGTTTCCAAAACTCACCTAGAACACTGCTTACATGTAATACAAGTATTACAGAGACTAAGAGAAAACCACCTTTATGTAAAGATTGAGAAGTGCAGTTTTCATCAAAACCAGATATCTTTTTTTGGATACATCTTAAATAGTGTTGGTTTCCAAATGAACCCACAGAAACTCTCTGCTGTCTTGCAATGGCCCCAACCAACCACTTTGAAGGGACTCCAAAGCTTTCTAGGGTTTGTGAATTACTACAGGTGCTTCATCAAGGGTTTTGCCTCCATAGCTGCCCCCCTTACTGCTATGACTAGGAAAGGCACCAATTACAAACTGTGGCCCTCAGAAGCAGAATCAGCTTTCCAACTTTTAAACGGTATGTTCAGCAAGGCTCCAATTCTTCAGCATCCAAACCCTAAACTCCAGTACATAGTTGAGGTTGATGCCTCTGAGGTAGGAGCAGGTGCAGTGCTGTCCCAGAGAATACCTAAGACTGGTAAAATTCATCCAGTGGCGTTTTTTTCGAAAACGTTTTCTCCAGCGGAGATAAATTACGATGTTGGGAATCAAGAACTACTGGCTATAAAACTAGCATTAAACGAATGATGACATCTTCTGGAAGTGGCTCTAAAGCCTTTTTCTATCCTGACTGCCCATAAAAACCTGCTGCATATTCAGACTGCTAAACATTTGAATTCATGTCAAGCTCGATGGGCTCTGTTCTTCTCCTGTTTTAATTTTGTCCTTTCTTATGCCCCTGGGCATAAGAACAGGAAGGCCGGTGCTCTTTCCAGATGGTTTGTTACTTCTGAAGAAGATCAACCTACCGAGCAGTATATTATTCCACCTCACATGATTGTCGCACAGATCTCTACAGCTCTTTTCCAGCAGTTACAGGAAACCCAGAATCATGTTCCTCAAGTGCTGAAGGTATCACCAGGTTGCCTGTTTGTAGCCCCCAGCCTCAGGAAACCTGTACTGCTCTGGGAACATGATGAAGTGTTATCTGGTCATCCTAGTGTCACAATCACTCTTAAGAACTTGCAGCATCATGTTTGGTGGCCTCACATGAAAAGAGATGTTATAGACTAAGTGGCTGCCTGTCCAACCTGTGTTGCTAATAAAGAACCTTGCACATAGCCTGCTGGGCTGTTACAACTGCTTCCTGCACCTCACCAGCTTTGGACCCATTTAACTATGGACTTCATTACAGAGTTACCCAAATCCGATGGCATGATGGCCATATGGGTCATAGTGGATCGTTTTTTAAAGATGTCTCATGTTGTACCACTCTGGATTACCAACAGCGGAAGTTCTGTCTACCCTCTTCCTTTCTCATATTGTGAAACATCATGGTATACCTACCAATATTGTCTCAGACCGCTGATCTCAGTTCATTTTCCGATTCTGGAGAGCTTTTTGTAAGAAATTGGGAGTAACGCTCTCAGTCTCGACCTCGCATCACCCGAAAACAGATGGTCAAACCGAATTTATGAACCAGACCCTTGAAACCTATCTTCAGCATCACATCAACTTGCTAGACTCCAATTGGTCTAAGTATTTGCCTTTGGTTGAATTTGTCCATAACTGTTGGCACAATGCCCTTTATACCACGCCATTCTACGCAGCCCTAGGATATCACACTCAGACCTTTCGACTACTTCAGCCTTCTTCCACTGTACCAGCACCAGATCAATGGGTAAAAAAATATTTTGCTACACTGGAAAAAGATTTGCTTACTGCTACGGAAGTCAGCAGGCAGATATGAACTTTTCTCCCTCCAACAGACGAAGATGACATATGCCTCCATATGCAGTGAGGGACAGAGTTTGGATGTCTCCCAAATACGTGAGACTAAAGAAGCCCTCTACCAAATTGGGCCCTCAATTCATTGGTCCTTATAGAATAATTGCTTGAGTCGGACCAGTCTGCTATTGGTTGAAATTGCCCTCCTCTCTCGGGATACACCCTGTGTTACATGTTTCTCTCCTTAAAAGGGCAATCTGCAATTGTACTCCAGAACTCAACAACTACCTCCTCCTTAATGGACAACATGAGTTTAAAGTCTCTATGTTTCTGGATTCTAGAAGGCGGGGTCGTGGCCTACAATATCTGGTTCATTGGAAAGGATATCCCATCACAGACTGTTCCTTGGTTCCAGCTAAAGATTTGAATGCCCCTGCTCTCATTTGAGACTTTAATGCCTCCTTTCCCACTAAGCCTCCGGAGGGGTCCATTGGAGAGGGGGCCCTGTCATGTACCTGGGTGTTCTTGAACCGGGTGATTCCCGATTTCACAGCCTGCAGCCTTGACTGTTGTGCCACAGGGAAGCTCTGGAGCAGTGGTTCTTAACCTTGTTGGAGGTACTGAACCCCACCAGTTTCATATGCGCATTCACCGAACCCTTCTTAATTGGAAAAATAAAATATGATTTTTTCAAATTCAAAACATAGGTATATATTATTTTAGGTATATATTTATACATAGGTGCACAAAATGAACAAAACCATTAAGAGCAAAAACATTAAAACATGGTTTTCACACAAAATCAAATGTATAATAATAGCCCAATCTGTGCGTCTCAGTTCGTTATATCATACATTCAGCGGCGCTTCAGCACACACAATGTATGTGTGCAAGTATATTAGTCAGTTCCTGCAGTGCTTCAGAGCCTGCAATTGCAAACTAGTCCCAACTCCACAGGATGTGCAGTCACAGCCAGCAAAAAGATTTCTCCTCTGATGTTCAGCACCAGTGATTGTACACACAGTATCACTAATCCTTCACCACACCGACTGTGCACCCCTATGAAGTGGCCACTCACCGAATTGCCCTTGAAATATCGCCTTTATGCATAAGCTGCATGAGCCCTTGCTTCTAGTCGGTCTGTCGTCTCTTAGGCACGTCCAGATCCTATCCGTCCACCAGGGGTCACTATCAGGCTGTATATCTCCTCAGTGCAATTTGTAAGCAAACGACATGAAGCAAGAGAGTAGTGTAATACTGTTTCGACTTTATTAATTAAATAAAACTTCCCTCCCCTTCAGCGTATATGCTTACATTTCAATCACCCTTTGCACGCATATCATAAACACAGAGGCTTTGAAAGGTACCGCCGCTCGCCGACCGCGAGCTAGTCCCTGCTGTGGATTACAGCGCTCCTGCGGCTAACAGGCGAGATCCAGAACAACAGCGGTATCCTCCCTTCGTCTCCTCAGCAGCAGCGTACGTGCATCCTGACCGGTTTCGTCTGGTAGACTTCAACAGAGGACTAACGTGCGCTGCTGCAATCAAGATTAATGTATGCAGCCGGAGGACCTCCCTCCCATCATGATTGGTTTACACCACTGATGGGTTCAAACACCTCTTCATTGCCATTACCTGGCCTGAAGGAAATTCAATATGGACATACCATAGAATCATTTTCTAAATACCGGAAAAACAAGATTAATCGATACAAAACAAAGTTTAATACCGCTATTAACTCTCTTATTACTGCAACCAGTATCTGAATGGGTATTCCCCGGGTTTGAATCACACAGAACCCCAGTTTTTTTCAGATTGGCCATCTTTGCCCGATCTGAGCATGTATGCTCAAAATTTCCAAACCTATCGATTTGTAAAAATTGGTCATGGAGTTCTTTCTACCCCTAATTCTACATGCCATCTTGCCCTATCCGGATGCATACATCTTAAGTACTACTAATATTTAAAACGGTTATGCTAAAATCGATATAACCAAAATTTGACACAAAAATAAACCTACAGCACCTGGTATTCCCAGGTGGTCTCCCATACAGGTACTAACCAGGCCCGACCCTGCTTAGCTTCTGAGATCAGATGAGATCGGGCATGTTCAGGGTGATGTGGCCATAGGTAAAATGTAAAGTGCATTCTAATGGTGAAGCCATCATGTATGACCACTGTCCTCAAGATGTCATACTTATTACATAATTAGCACATGTCATGTAATTTCTGATATGTTTTAAAACCAGTAAATGTCAAATCTTAAATAAATCATTTCATAAATAGTAGATACATAATAAATAAGGGGGCGTGGCTTGGCGCGCAGCGAGGATGGCTGCCTGATCCCTGAGCTCCGGACCCGAGGCGACATTGCACGAACTCTACAGCGTCTCCTTGGCTGACTTTTGCCACAGAATGGGCAGGCTCGGCAAGGCGAACCCCGCGACCAGAAGTGTGAAGCCCGTTAAAACCAGTCAAGGGAAAATCATCGCCGATATTTTCAAGGCCCAGGCGACACTCTCCAGGAGACATACTTCTGGGCACAAGATGGCGCGGAGACAGGCCTCTGAGGATGAGGAGGAGATCGATACTGACTCCATAGCAGCTTCTGAGGACAATGTAAGTTCAGCCTCCCCCAGAGACAGACAGGTGACCCTTAAAGATATGATGGCTATCGCTGCTGACATAAAAGGCTCCCTGGGGGCCGCCATCACGGACCTAAAGGCAGATATGGTGAGACTAACTGATCAGATGGCAGGGGTGGAGAAGGCCGGCAGAGTCAGAGACAAGGCGATAAAAAGACTGGAAGAAGTGACATGTACCCATGCTAACCATTTAATCTCGATGAATCGCCACCTCGAGGATTTAGATAATCGTGGCAGAAGAAATAACATAAGGGTGCGAGGCCTGCCTGAATCGGTGGAGGGGGGGGACATTAGAGCAGCTCTCTCATCCATATTCAATAGTCTGTTGGAGAGACCACCTGAGTCCCCGATAGAAATGGACAGAGCTCATAGGGCTCTCAGACAAAGGGCCCCTGATACTTTACCACCCAGAGATGTCATTTGCTGTCTCACCAGCCATGTTCTCAAAGAAGAGATATTAGCCAAAGCGAGACAAAATGAGGAGATCCTATTCAATGAGGTTCCTATCTTACTCTTTCAGGATTTGTCACCTATAACCCTGAAAAATAGAAGAGCGGTGAGACCCTTGTTAGAGGTTATGAAAGAAAGAAATATCCCATATAAGTGGAAGTTTCCTTTTGCTCTGCAGGCCACTTTCAAGGGGAAAAATTATCTTTTGCGTACACCGGATGATCTGCAATCCTTCTGTACAAATTTGCATCTGGATCCAATAAGCCTACCAGAGTGGTACGCAGAATTTTTACTGCCCTCTTCACCGGTCAATCATCATGCATACGATAGTTCTCCTTCAACCTCGGCTCACAAATCTCCCTTCTCCAAAGGAGGTAACAAGACAAAATTTAAAAATCAATCACTTCCTTTTGCTTCACCTCCTAAAACGCCGAGGATGAGAGATAAATAACAAGGTCCAAAATCTTCCGGGTTGCGGATTAATTCTCATTTCTCCTGTTGACACTTCATCTTTTGGGTCTTACCTTTGCTGTTGATCGCTCTGCTGAGTTCTTTAGTTTTACTTTTAAGGTCATTTGATTATGGCTAGGGTTGGCCGTTGCTATTTGTCGGAAGGTTTACCTCCGTTATAAAACGGATGATTAGATTGGAATTCTTGTTCTATAAGCAGTGTGGACTCAGAGGCTAAGACGCTTTCTGGTGGCTTTTTTCCTTTTTTCGCCACTAGAGGTCGCCTTTGCTCCAAGAAAGTGAGCTATACTTATTATGGAGGATTTTCCTTATCCAACGCAGCTCTTGTCATAGTATTAAGTATGCTGACTTTGCTTTATTTTTTGGTTTCCTCAGATAACCTTACTTGCCCCTACAGCCAACTTCAGATGTTCTTTGTGACTTTTCCTTAGATGGAAACTTTCCTGCATGGAAAAGGACTTCTTCTCGACGTTTTCCTTAAGGTACTGTATGGTCTTGATGTGGTTTACACACAATGTTCTACGAAGTGTTGAGGCTGTAGATAATAACGTGGCTGCAGGATAATCTTGATTGCTTCAAACCACTGTCCACTTTACAACAGGATCTGAACATTGCCTAATTTTTTCCTTTCTTTTCTCAAAAGGCTTTTCATCATAAGTGATTACTCGTTGCCTTCCTTATTTTATTTTATTTTTTGACAATTTTTTCTAGGTCCTAACATGCCATTATTGACCGTTTAGATGTGTTTTTATAAGATTTCCTAAACATTCTGCCAATGTTTTGTTTATATGCTGTAGAGTTGTTTTATAAAAATTTATACTATCGCATTTTTTAATAATGTCGCCTCACATGGGTTGGGGCATTTCCTGACTTCAGTACTTAACTTTTACGCACTGCGTTGTGCTACTTCCAGTGCTCCCACCAGGCTCTCATACCGTTTGGTTGTATCCCAACCTGACGGTATAGCCTACTTTTTGGTTGACGGAGAGTTGAACTCTAGTTAACCGGCCTATACTGTCTTTACTTACTCACTCTTTTTTCATACTAACACCTGTTATCCCCTTCCCCTTTCCCTTTGACTTCCCCCCCCCACTTCAACGAGTGTGCAATTTTAAGATGGCTTTCGCCCACCTAGGCAGAAATCCATTGGTCGTTTCCTTCAACGCCAATGGACTTAATATCCCTGAGAAAAGGAGAAAGCTACTAGGTGAATTGAGGAAGAGCAAAGCTCTTGTTGCTTTTATTCAAGAGACTCATTTTAGATCAGACCAGATCCCCAAATTCACAGACAGACACTTCACCAAACTATACACGGCTTCTAACCAGTTGGCAAAAACGAAAGGTGTCGCTATATTGCTTAGTAAAAACTCCCCATTTGTAGTCGAAAGAGAACTATCGGACCCTGAGGGGAGATTCGTTTTCCTGGCAGGGTCCCTGAATGGTCGCCCCATGACTTTGGCTAATGTCTACTTCCCGAACAGGGCCCAGGTCACCTTTTGTACGAAACTGATTGACGAACTTAAAAGTTTTGCTTCTGGTTGCATTATCCTTGGGGGAGATTTTAATGTCCCCCTGGAACCACTGAGAGATACCTCCACAGGCAAAACTAGTATTGCATACGGCAAACTTAAAAAAATCAAAGACTTGTTGAGATCCCTTAATCTTGTGGACTCATGGCGAGCCTTACACCCGACTGATAAAGATTACTCCCACTATTCTGCCCCACACAACAAATACGCTAGAATAGACATGATCATGATCTCACAAAGGGACTTACCCGACTTAGTTGAGGCACAGATAGGGCACATGGTCTTGTCGGACCACGCGCCTGTTTCCATCTCCCTCAACATTGATTTTAAGCACAAACCCGAATTCAATTGGAGACTGAATCCTTCGTTGCTCCTCGACCCAGTCATTAAAAAGGAAATTGAGGGCTCTATTTCCGATTATTTCAAAGAGAATTCCTCACATGAGATGTCTAGTGTGACAATATGGGAAGCTCACAAGAGCGTCATTAGAGGAGAATTTATTAAATTTGGAGCGAGGAAAAAAAAGGAGAAAGAGAAGCTGATGAACGATCTGGTCTCCAAAATCGCTAAGTTAGAGGCGCTACACAAGATCTCTGCGGCAGACTCTATTCTGGAGGAGTTAACCGACTTTAGGAAAAGATTGAGAGATCTACTTAATAATAAAACTAGAAGATCAATCTACTTCAGCAAAGCCATTTATTATGAGCACGGTGACAAAGGCAGCAAATTTCTTGCTAGAGCCCTTAAGGACATCCAAGCGGCCTCACATATTCCGTTCATGAGAAATAGGAAAAATATCAAAATTCATGATCCCAGATTTATTGCAGAATCGTTCCGCTCATATTATGAAACTCTCTATAACCTCCCCCAACAAACACGCCCTGCTAATCTTTCGGGTCCCAGAGACCAATTAATTTCTCAATACATTATTGATAGCGGACTTCCCGGCCTCTCCAAACTGGATACTGCCCTATTAGAAAAATACATTTCCCAGGAGGAGGTCAAGCAAGCGATAGATTCTTTAAAATGCGGTAAGAGCCCCGGACCTGATGGCCTAACGTCTCAGTACTACAAATTATTACATCCCCTGCTGATTGGCCCCCTAACCAAAGCATTGAACGACCTTTCCAATTTGACGCGTCCCTCTTCTGAATTCCTGTCCGCCCATATAACTGTCATTCCCAAAAAAGACAAGGATCCGACTCTATGTCCAAGCTACAGACCGATTTCGTTGCTCAATTTAGACGTTAAACTCCTGGCGAAAATCCTGGCTAATAGACTTAAGCCTTTGTTACAATACATCATAGGCCCAGAACAGGTTGGCTTTATGCCAGGACGAGAGGCTCGTGATAACATTATCAAATCTCTTAATTTATTACATGCTGTAAGGACTAATGGAATACAGGGTTTGATGTTGTCCACCGATGCTGAGAAAGCTTTCGACAGAGTGGCTTGGGATTATCTACTTGCTACCTGTCGACACCTCGGGTTGGGAGACAACATGATGGGATGGATTGGATCGCTTTATGCTAACCCGACAGCTAGGGTGAAGGTTAACAATGTTTTTTCTACGCCCCTACACTTGAAAAATGGGACGAGGCAGGGTTGCCCCTTGTCACCTATATTATTCATTCTAGCACTAGAACCATTAATTAGACATATTAAAATGGACACGGCCGTTCATGGGTTTTGGGTCAAAGGTAGAGAATATAAGGTCTCGGCGTATGCCGATGACCTGCTGTTCTATATCACCCAACCACATGTCTCTATCCCTAATCTTAATTTACATTTCCAAAAATTTAGATTCTTATCAAACTTCAAGGTGAATCACTCGAAGTCTGAAGCCTTGGATATTTCACTTTCTGAGAGTACGAAAGCTTTAACCCGCGCCAATTGCCCCTATAGATGGGTACCTAAATCTCTTAAATACTTAGGAATTCAACTTACACCCAAAACAGATATGATTTTTGACGCCAACTTCACCCCATTGTTGGCGGATATAGGTAGAGATCTCAAGAGTTGGAACTCCAAGAACTTTTCTTGGTTTGGAAGGGCGGCCATCTTGAAGATGGTAGTTCTTCCCCGCCTACTTTATCTTTTCCATGCTTTGCCGATTAAGATCCCTACAAGTTTTTTCCGTAAACTTAATTCTATCCAGCGACAATTTCTTTGGGCGTGTAAGAGACCGAGAATTAGCCTTCAGATCCTACATCGTGCTAAGCAGGACGGAGGTATTGGCTTACCAAATTTTGCTAAATATCATCTGGCCACTCACATCACGAGAGTGGTTGATTGGCATTGTCATCTTTCACAAAAAGATTGGGTTGCACTAGAAAGAGACTGCACCGAATTTCAAACACAAAACTTACTTTGGACTAGTCCGGAGAATTACCCCTTAGAAATTAAACACCATCCATTAATATCCACTACCTTAGACATGGTTAACCGTGTTGCTACTAAACATCATTTGATTACCAAATTCGGGACAATGACACCTATTTCACATAACCCAGATTTCATCCCGGGTTTGGACTTTAGGCTAGGGGACAGGGCTGGGAATCATCACGGAGCACAGCTACGAGTTGGTGATTGTGTGTCTGGCAGTAGGCTACTCTCTCTCGAGGAGTTTAACTCTCTGCAACCTAAAGGTTTCTGTCTTTCCTTTTGGAATTACTTGCAGCTTCATAATTTTTTCCGAAACGCGAAATCTAAACTGCAATTGAGCATTCCTCTAACAGCTCTTGAGGGGATCTGCCTCGGACAGACACCTCGCACCAAAACCACTTCACAAGCATATCAATGGCTGTCCCAGTCTGGTAGCGATCTCCCTGACAAAAACAAACTACTGTGGGAAAAAGATTTAAATCGTATTATTTCTGTCAAACAATGGGAAAAAGCTTGTGTCTTTACACATAAGTGCTCCTTGAGCACAAGGGTGCAAGAGACTTCCTTTAAAATCCTGACACGCTGGTACATTACCCCTGTGCAACTTAAGATGTGGTCTGCGCAACTCTCGGACAGATGTTGGAGATGCTTAAAGGAGAGAGGTACTTTCCTGCATTTGTGGTGGGATTGTCCCATCATCCAAAAATTCTGGATTGAGATCATACATCTGATTAAATTTATTACCAACACTAATCTACCGTTAGATGCCGCCTGCTGTCTCTTACATGTGCATAATGTATCCTATAGGATTTACAAACGATCTCTCACTAGGCACTTGCTGAATGCTGCAAAGGCAGTCATTCCTCTGCATTGGAATGCCCAGTCTGGGCCTTCTGTGAAGGAGTGGCTTGATAGAGTTAAAACTTTCTTTGAGATGGAAGAGATAATTGCTATTAAAAAAGAATGTGATTCTGCCTTTCACAAAACCTGGCGTCCCTGGCTAGAATTTACTCTTTCTGATACTTTCAAAAGATTTTATGTCAACTAAATCTGAATTTAGCCATCTTTGGTCCAAGGTTACTGTTTGTCACATGATTATGTGATTGCTTACTATGCCTCCCTCCCATAATTTACATGTTTTTGCACACTCAACCTGTCCTTATCCCGATACCCACCTTTCCCTCGTATTTTCCCTCTTTTCAGTCACTTTTCTCCTTTCTCCCCCTTTTCTACGGCTCTCTTGCCGTGGCCATGTTAAGTGGCAGTTAATTCTAGTAGTTATGTTATTTCAATTTCATGGTTTGGTCTATGCAGCGAGTGTTACCTCATTTGTTTCGTCATTTTTGCACTTTTTGACCTATTCCATGTACATGTTCTTGTTACTTTTTTGCCAAGCATTCCAATTTGAAATGTATCAATGTCATTTCCTTTGCAAAGCTAATGTTTGTAATTGACAATTCTTGCAATAAAGCTTTTTATTGAAAAAAAGAAAATAAATAAATAAATAAATACATTAACTTCATAAATAATAGGTACAATTCATATGTTGAGATTACAAGAAAATGTTGTTCATAGAGGCCAAATCGCAAATATAATATATAAAATTCGCTCTAAAATATCTTAGTCCATAACCAATGGTACTAAAGGTTAAAATATATAAAAAATAAAGGCGTGTTGCCATAAAGAATCAATGGTCGAGGCATAATTGTAAATTCGAGTAAAATTGGAGAAGGATAAAAGTATATATAAAATTTTGTATATAAAAATCTATATATAAAATGGAATCCATAAAACGTCCTGTCTAAAAAATAAACTTAATAGTTGCTTAAAAAACAGTTCAGGTCAAGTTCTATATTTAACCCGTTGGGCCCCAAGGAGTTTGTCTTGTAAATCCATTCAGTTTCCTTTTTGGACAGTTCTCTTACTCTATTGCACCCTCTCCAGTTGCTTGGCATCTTTTCTATACCCCAAAATTTCAGTGCTGAGGGGTCTTTATCATGCTTTTCCCTGAAATGTAGTGGGACACTGTGTTCCTTGAAGCCTGTTGTTATTTTATAAATGTGCTCAGAAATCCTGATGCCCAATTTTCTCTTTGTTCTTCCTATATACAACATACCGCAAGGGCACTCCATTCCGTATACCACGTGGGTCGTGATACACATGATACACTCCTTTATTTCAAAGGTCTTCCCATTTGCTCCTGAAGTGAACTCCGTTAGACCCCGAAAGTGTGTATTCACTTGTCTGCAAGCCTTACACCTTCTGCATGCGTGAAATCCAGACAAGTCCCAGAACATCTTTGGTGGTCTGGGAGGGTCCAAAACTTTCCTCACCACTCTGTCTCCAATAGTGGGAGCCTTTTTGTATATAAATATTCCCCATTGGTGCGATTTCATAACAAATTATAATGTCCAGTTCAGGGAATTTGAATCTATCATGAAAAAGCACTGGGGAATATTGAAGCTTGATAAGGTTCTGGGCCCCGTGATTCCGGATAACCCAATATTTATATACAAAAAGGCTCCCACTATTGGAGACAGAGTGGTGAGGAAAGTTTTGGACCCTCCCAGACCACCAAAGATGTTCTGGGACTTGTCTGGATTTCACGCATGCAGAAGGTGTAAGGCTTGCAGACAAGTGAATACACACTTTCGGGGTCTAACGGAGTTATGTATTATGTATCTACTATTTATGAAATGATTTATTTAAGATTTGACATTTACTGGTTTTAAAACATATCAGAAATTACATGACATGTGCTAATTATGTAATAAGTATGACATCTTGAGGACAGTGGTCATACATGATGGCTTCACCATTAGAATGCACTTTACATTTTACCTATGGCCACATCACCCTGAACATGCCCGATCTCATCTGATCTCAGAAGCTAAGCAGGGTCGGGCCTGGTTAGTACCTGTATGGGAGACCACCTGGGAATACCAGGTGCTGTAGGTTTATTTTTGTGTCAAATTTTGGTTATATCGATTTTAGCATAACCGTTTTAAATATTAGTAGTACTTAAGATGTATGCATCCGGATAGGGCAAGATGGCATGTAGAATTAGGGGTAGAAAGAACTCCATGACCAATTTTTACAAATCGATAGGTTTGGAAATTTTGAGCATACATGCTCAGATCGGGCAAAGATGGCCAATCTGAAAAAAACTGGGGTTCTGTGTGATTCAAACCCGGGGAATACCCATTCAGATACTGGTTGCAGTAATAAGAGAGTTAATAGCGGTATTAAACTTTGTTTTGTATCGATTAATCTTGTTTTTCCGGTATTTAGAAAATGATTCTATGGTATGTCCATATTGAATTTCCTTCAGGCCAGGTAATGGCAATGAAGAGGTGTTTGAACCCATCAGTGGTGTAAACCAATCATGATGGGAGGGAGGTCCTCCGGCTGCATACATTAATCTTGATTGCAGCAGCGCACGTTAGTCCTCTGTTGAAGTCTACCAGACGAAACCGGTCAGGATGCATGTACGCTGCTGCTGAGGAGACGAAGGGAGGATACCGCTGTTGTTCTGGATCTCGCCTGTTAGCCGCAGGAGCGCTGTAATCCACAGCAGGGACTAGCTCGCGGTCGGCGAGCGGCGGTACCTTTCAAAGCCTCTGTGTTTATGATATGCGTGCAAAGGGTGATTGAAATGTAAGCATATACGCTGAAGGGGAGGGAAGTTTTATTTAATTAATAAAGTCGAAACAGTATTACACTACTCTCTTGCTTCATGTCGTTTGCTTACAAATTGCACTGAGGAGATATACAGCCTGATAGTGACCCCTGGTGGACGGATAGGATCTGGACGTGCCTAAGAGACGACAGACCGACTAGAAGCAAGGGCTCATGCAGCTTATGCATAAAGGCGATATTTCAAGGGCAATTCGGTGAGTGGCCACTTCATAGGGGTGCACAGTCGGTGTGGTGAAGGATTAGTGATACTGTGTGTACAATCACTGGTGCTGAACATCAGAGGAGAAATCTTTTTGCTGGCTGTGACTGCACATCCTGTGGAGTTGGGACTAGTTTGCAATTGCAGGCTCTGAAGCACTGCAGGAACTGACTAATATACTTGCACACATACATTGTGTGTGCTGAAGCGCCGCTGAATGTATGATATAACGAACTGAGACGCACAGATTGGGCTATTATTATACATTTGATTTTGCAAGTTTTACATTTACAGTGGCAGCTAGTGCATAAAAAGGATGCACAGAGTGACATGTTTTACATGATTTTATCTACATGATTTTATTTACTATTTATTCATGATTTGAGTAGATATATTTATTTCTTTATACCTTACACTGATTTATATATATATTTTAGCGCCGGGCGGGTGGTTGACGTTTTTTAGCATCAGTTACCTTTTACAATGGTTTTCACACAGAAACATAATAATGAATATTTACTGCAAATTAGTGTGACTTCTGCTGTTGTCTTTCAGAGACCAGTTTAGAAATGCACGGCTTTATCTTGGCAAGTGCCACTCTCATGTCATTATCATGTCTCATGTCACCTCACCCTGGTCTGCTGTAAGGTGGGATCTATATGGGGGACAGGACCTCACCTCACCCTGGCCTGCTGTAAGGGGGAGATCTATATGGGGGACGGGACCTCCCCTTACCCTTGCCTGCTGTAAGGGGGGATCTATATGGGGGACCTGGTCCCCCATATAGATCCCCCCTTACAGCAGGCCAGGGTGAGGTCCCCCATATAGATCCCAGGTCCCCATATAGATCCCCCCTTACAGCAGGCCAGGGTGAGGTGAGGTCCCGTCCCCCATATAGATCTCCCCCTTACAGCAGGACAGGGTGAGGTGAGGTCCGGACCCTGGCCTGCTGTAGGGGGGATCTATATGGGGGACCTCAGAGTGACCTAACCTCACCCTGGCCTGCTGTAAGGGGGATCTATATGGGGACCCCAGAGTGACCTAACCTCACCCTGGCCTGCTGTAGGGGGGGATCTATATGGGGGACCTCACCTCACCCTGGCCTACTGTAAGGGGGGGATCTATATGGGGGATCATGTCCCCCATATAGATCCCCCTTACAGCAGGCCAGGGTGGGGTGAGGTCCCGTCCCCCATTTAGAACTCCCCCCCACTTACAGCAGGCCAGGTTCCCCATAAAATAGATCCCCTTTACATAGTCTTCTCAGTGTTCTCACACAGTCAGTCAGACAGTCAGTCAGTCACTAGACTAGTACAGCCAGTACTACTCCAGTCCTACCTTTTTTTCACCTGTGTCCCGACTCCCAATCTCAGGCTAGGTTTTCCTCCTGCAGGCTGCAGCACCACTGTCACCACTGGCTCTCTGGCCTCTCACCTGCCGGCTTCTTCTGCTGCTGCGGCTGCCTGGCCAAGTGGTTCTCTCCCGCGCTGCGCTGGGCAGCCGCTGCACGGGTTAGTCCCTCCCCCAGACAGTCCCTCTCCGCACCGCACGCCTGGCCTGTCTCCCCCCCCCACCATTCCACAGTGGGCGACGCTGGCTCCGGCTGGATCGCATTCGGCCGGGAGCCGAGCTGCACAGCCAGCAGTGAGAGTGAGTCAGGGGCAGAGAGAGCTGCGAGTGCGAGCAGACTCAGCGGGCGGCGGCGGCCAGCCTATCATGACAGAGTGAGTGACATGACACTGCGGAGCGGATGCGCCCCTCCCCCCAGATGTTACTAGCAGAGGGTGTGCTGAACCCTCGAGACTGACCCACCGAACCCCTAGGGTTCGATCGAACCCAGGTTAAGAACCACTGCTCTGGAGTCTTTGAAGTGATGCATTGCTTTGGACTCACTAGTCCCACCTGCTGCCAGCTGCAAACAATGTGCAATTTAACCAGCCCATAAATAGCAGCAATTCCTGTTACATTCTGTACTTCACCACCAGCTGGTGTATGCCTGCCTGAGCATTCTTTGGATATCGTTTGTATACCACTTTGCCCGATCTGTTGCTAGCCCGACCTCCCTGACTATGTTTTAGCCTGAATCCTCAGCACTCAAGCTCCACTTTGGATTTTACCTCACAGGTACCTGACAGCAGATGGCTAGTTATCCCAGCATCCTAAGTTGCTAGGATGCAAGCAGCACTACGCACCTTAACAACCAATAAGGGGTAGACATTGAGATTGATTTACTAAACGCAAATATACAGTGCACTTGGAAGTGCACTTCAAGTGCACTTCAAGTGCACTGCAAGTGCAGTTTCTTTTAATCTGGGGTGGGGGGAAGCTCTGAAATAAGGGAAAGCGCTGCTGATTTCTATCATCCAATCAGGTGCAAGCAAAAATGCAGTTTTTTATTTTCCTTAAATTTTCCCCTCATTGTACACTAGCAGCTCCTGTACACTTGCCAAAACTCCTAAACTCAACTTCATAAAAGCCATTGGGGTTGATTTACTAAAGGCAAATCCACTCTGCATTTCAAGTGCACTTGAAAGTGCTCTCGCTGTAGATCTGAGGGGAAGATCTGCAATGAGGGGTAGCTCTGCTGATTTCATCCATTTATGTGCAAGCAAAAATGCTGTTTTTTATTGCTATATATGTTTTTATACTGTTATTTATGATTATATATATATATATTTTTTCTAGACATTTGAACTATGCATACTCCTGATGAAGTGAATCCTCACGAAACACGTAGAGTCCAACATAGGCAATCCATTCAATACAAGTTTTTATTATGTCTCTGTACTTTATGACCTTATTACAATGTATCAGACTGTACCAGGTTCACGCTGTACCCTTTTGTCTTGGACCATTTACACCCATATGTGTATCATTTATGTTTATCCCATTACCATGGGTTTACATACTTTCTGTGAACACTTTGGTTTTACTGTTAATTGGTCTATAGACTTTTAATAAACAGATGTATTATTACCCTTCTGGTCTTTCTCATGACGTACTTACAATTTTATTTACAGCTGGTCACACCTCATATAAAGTCCCAATTTTTGTTTCTTGTTTTTGCTTCTATGCAATAGGGATGGAGACTCAGTTGGTCATGAGTCTCATATAAAGTCCCACAAATCTTCCCATTTCAACTTTTTTTCTGAGACAACAATATTCAATTGATTGTAAAGAAAAACATTTTATTAAAAAAAAAAAAAATGTCATCTTTACCGGCTCTGTGCTATGGTTTGGCACAGAGCTGCCCCAATCCTCCTCTTTTGGGGCCCCCATTGGCTCTCTGGGACCCTCCCCCTTGCTGCGTGCCCCTATAGCAAGCCGCTTGCTCGTCCATAAGACACAGAGAGCATGGCTCAGTTCCACCGCTCTCGCACCACATTAGCTGCTGCATTTCAGCCAGTCTGGAGGGGGATTCCGTGAGAGCCTCAGGTCTTGTGCCAATCGCTGGATTAAAATCGGGTTTAGGTAAGTATTAGGGGGAGCTGAGGGGGGAGCTGCACACTGAGGCTGGGTTCACATATATGCGAATTGGATGCGGGTCCTGTGTGTCTTTGGGTCTGGTTCAGGTCCAAAATCCAGCAAAAATTCTGACCTGAATCGCACCTGAACTAGTGAACAGACATGCACCAGACCCCAGGCATGAACCCATGGCCACACATACTGTATGTGAACCCGGCCTGAAGGTTTGTTACCTTCATGTATACAATGGATGAAGGTAAAAAACCATCAGCCTTGACAACCACTTTAAGAATGGCGGATGATTTCACTCCAGTAAAAACAAAATCTTTATTAATGTGATAATTAACTCCATTAAACCCACGGCTTTTAAATGTATTGAGTAATATCAAGCAGTGCAACATTACCCAGTACATATATTCTTATTATGTGTACCCAAACATTTACTCATCCCTGCTCAACATCATCGGCTCCAGGTCCTAAGTGCCATTCCCCCTGAAATTCCAGGTAGTGGAGCATGCTCCCTGTGCCCTGTACATACACAGTAAAGCTCTCCTATTCTCTTGCTTACTACCCTAATCTGTCTGGCTATGTTACTTTTTCCACTTTTAGCCAATCCCTGAAAACTTATCTCTTCAGGAAGCCTATCCTGCCTTCAGCTAATAACCAAAGCTTTTATCTCTCCCATTAGCTCATCCCTTAACATTTATTACATTTCCCTTATTAGAGTGTAAGTTTGCAGGAGCAGGGCCGTCTTAACCCTTACGAATTTAATTGTATTGCTGCTGTATCGTCTCTCTTAATATTGTAAAGCGCTATATAAATCCCATATAATAGTAATATTAATAAAGCAGGAAACAGCTGTCAATAAGCAGTGTGACTTGCTGTCAGGTCTATGGGATTTAGTGAACCTAAGAAGTCTAGTCATGTATCTAGATGTTTATACATTTGTTTATATATTGGGGTCGATAACCACCGGTACCTAGGTACTAAGCGATGGGACACCATATGTATCCAGATGGGTGACTCCATGGGCATGTGTATGGAGACACAGTTGCTCTGGAACAGGAATTGTAATGGAGAATTTTAACAAGAGAATTTGGACACAGGCACAACATTCATAGAAGGATGGACATGAAAATAAAAGTAAGTGATGAGAACTACAATATTTTTTTCCTTGCAATTAGGGTTTAGTATCACTTAATGGTAAATCCATTGGACCAATACAACAGAAGAACTGTGAAATATGACTTATGTTGTATTGGTATTATTAGATTTATTTTTTAATAAAGAAGTCATCCACCATCCCTTATACTATTTCCTGCAGTAATGAGAGTTCTGCTATTTAGTTTACCTTCAGCAAGAGTTTGCAGTGAACTCTGTCACTGCAAACTCAAACCCCATACCTAGACCAGCTGCTGTTGAATGCTGGTCTCTCCTGGGTAAGCAATTTAATGACCTATTTCCCCTCATTATCTTTATTTATATTTTTTTTTTTTTGCCTTTTACTATGCCTCACCTTTTTTGTTACAGATGGTACTTTATATAATTCATCCTAAAGAAGCGGTTGTTCCCGCAAAACATGTAGGGGATGTACTGTATATCGAGGATTGATTACACTTTATTTATTTATTTTTTTCAGAACACTTTATTGGTTTTCCAACATAACAGGGAACAAAGTTTCATAGCAGAATAAACTAGTCGAGGCTTTCCCTGAGTAGGGAGTAGGCCCAGTGTCATACAAATAAGATTCACACGCAGGTGAATATCATTCAGAGTACAAAGATAGTAATACTGGAGAAATGGGGTTTCCAACTGTGAGAAACTGGAATATTAGGAAGGATGAAGGGACATCCCTCCATCCAATCGGTGTTGCCCCTCCCTGGCTCCAAAATGGGAGAGGGAAAGAGGGGAGAAGCGGGTGAGTGGAGGGCTCCGGTGCCATCTTTCCTAAGGGGGAAAGTGTAGGCATCAGGGCTGCATCTCTAGTAACTAGTTAGGAAAACTCATGGTCAAAGAGAAGCATGGCAACTATGTTAACAAATAGATATTCCTAGTTTGGAGACTATGGATGGAACAATGGGAAAAAGGAGCACATAGGTAGGTAACGCAACATATTAATAATAGTAAAACAGACTGTGGACAGGGTTAATAAGGGAATGGGAGGATGGTAGTGGAGGACCCTTCTGAGACAATGGTCACCAAGGAAGGGGAAGAGGGGAGAGGCATGTCGATTGTGTCATTGCAGTATGTGAGGGGTGACACTCATTGATTTTAGATGTTGATGAGGGAGTGAAAGGAGAACAAATCCCGGAAGGTGGGGGAGGAGGGGGGTGGGCTCCATTGGCTCCTGAAAGATAGGGAGGGTGAACCGAGTGGCCTGTGAAAGGTAGTGCTGTGTTAATAAAAGGGTACCCATTTAAGTTGAAGTCAGGGTGACAGGCCATGTCTGGATAAGCTTGCATTGAGCTTTTCTTTGTCCAGCAGAAATGTGAGGTCAGTTTTGATGTCCTGGACTGTAGGTGGGCTTGAAGAGGACCACTTTTTGAGTATAGCGCATGTGGCTAAAATGAAGCACGTTAACAGCCATGATTGGTTTTGCTGAGAGGCTGAAGGATGAGTGATCAGACAATTTGGGGTGTGGGTTTACAGGTAGCCAAGGAGAAAAGAGAAAATGTATTCTGTAGGGGGAACGTCCTGTGACTTTTAAAGCAAAGTTTTCGACTTGGTTCCAGAAAGAGGCGATGGGAGAACAGATCTAGAGTCTGTGTAGCAGTGTTGATCGTTCCTGGCCACACAGAGGGCATTTCGCTTTTGAGTTTGTTGGGTTGAGAATAGGAAAGGAATGTAGGCATGATGCATTATTTAAAACTGTTGTTTGTGCCAGAATTCATTAGTGATAACTGAACATGTAGAGTTGTATCCAGTTATGATGCGGTCTCCTGCTTCTTGGGAGTTGAGGTCTACGTTCCAAGATGTGGCAGAGTTTGCCTGCAGAGGTTTGCTGAGGCATGTGTTCAAGGGCTTATAAATGTCTGCAATCGTGAAGCATTGCTGTCCTGAAGGGTGTCCAGAATAGGGGGCAAAAAGGACGGGGTTTGTTTGGGCATAGGCTAGCCACATGTTGGACTGCTTGATGCACATACAAGAAATGTAAAGGTTGAATAAGGTCAGAATTTGAGAGACTGGTTTGACCTTGCCTGTGCTTGGGTCAAAGAGTTGAGCAAAGTGAAGTCATTTATGGTGAATCTAGGCCTTGAAGTCTAAATGTGACGTGGTAAGGAGGAAGGATGGATTCTTATGGATTGGAAGATGTTGAGAGACCCAAGGGCATAAGCAATCGGTGCATCTCGAAATAACAAGTTTTGTTGAAATTGTGTGTGTGTGTGTGTGTGTGTGTGTGGGGGGGGGGTGATGCACAGTTTGCAGTGAAGAAGGGCCGATAAACAGTAGGGGGCTGCCATTTGGGTTTCTAGGTCAAAAATTGAGTATCTAGTGGTCTGAGAAATACAATCCAGGCATATTCTTAGAAGGCAGGATAAGTTATACACTCTAATGTTGGGGAGGTTAGCCCCTCCTCATCCTCGGGAGGAAAAGTTTATGCAATTAAATGCAAGGGCATTGTCTACGCCAGAGAAATTTGGATAAGGCTCTTTTCAAGTTTTATACGTCTTTGTGACCTAGTAGTAAAGGTATAGTTTGTAGGGCATATAAGAGTCTGGTGAAGCTGACCATTTTAAACAAGTGACACCTCCCAAAGAGCAAGATAGGGAGGTCCATCCATGTCTCCAGCTCATTTATAATTCTAGATTTTACTGGTTGGAAGTTGAGATTATAGAGGGATGTGGGTGTTTACCAATTTTTATCCCTAGTTAAAAGATGTGGTTATGTGCTACAGAAAAGATAGAAGAATTGGCCCATGAGGGAGTTCTGAAATGGAATAGAGGAAGAATCTCCTTTTTAGCAAAGTTAATGCGTATTCCTGAGTGTCCCCTAAAACTTGTGAAAATGTCCTGGAAGAGGGGCACATCGGAGGCTGGATTGGAGGTGAAAATGAGGACTTCGTCTGCAAATAAAGCTAGACAGAGATCCTGTTGGCCTATTTGTACAAAGGGGTGGGAGAGAAGGTAGCGAGATAATGGTTCTAGAGCTAGATTGAAGAGGAGTGGGGAGAGGGGACACCCTTGCCTAGTGCCTTTGGGAAGTTTGACAGTTTTTGAGATGAGGTCAGCTGTTACAATGTTTGCTGTAGGTGCAGCATACATTGTGGCAATTAGGTGCAGGAGCCAAAATGTTGAACTGTTGACAGTCAGGGAAAACCAACATTGTCAAAGTCATTATCTCCCTTGGCACAGAGAAAACCTATGTTGTTGCTGATGTTTGACCTGGCATGTTCGAGAACCAGAAGAACTTTGCAGATGTTAGAGGAAGCACATTGACCCTGTGTGAAGCCTGCTTAAGCTGGCTGGATTAGGGTAGGCAAAATTTTGGCCAGCCTATTTGCCATTATCTTGGAAAGGATTTTAGAGTCTATATTGAGGAGGGTTATTGGCCTGTAGGAACTGTGTTCTAAAGGGTATTTCCCTTTCTTGGCAATCAGCTTTATATAGGCCTGGTATCTGAAAAAGAGGTAGTCCCCTCCCTGGAGACTTGCTTGGTAGACTTTCACCAGAGTTTGGACTACTGTTTATGCCATTAACTTGTAGAACTCAGAGGTATAGCCGTCTGGACCTGGGGCTTTCCCATTCGCATGAGAGGAGATTGTCTTGTGAATTTCTTGCTCAGTTATCTGAGAGTTGAGTTGAGAGAGGATTCAATTTGGGGGAGTGAGACCTTCTTTAAAACTACCTGCGTGTCATGTGGATTGGTGGGCTCTGGACTATACAGAGTGGTGTAATATTGTTCATGAATGGTACTATTATCGTTAGGAGAAGAATGTGTTTTCCTCTGTGTCTTTCAGTGAAGTTATATTTGTGGGAACACGGGCACCATTGCACAGCCTCACTAGCAATTGATGTTTTGGAACATCATGCACTGTTCTCTGTGACCCCCCTTTCCGGTGGGGGCTGTTGACTCCCCACTCATGCATCCCACCCAGTGCACCAGGGGGTCCCCATGATATCGGGCCCCCCTGTTTCATGTTGGCTCTGCTGCAATATGAGGCCCTGTTGCCTCGCAACTAGGATGGCTTGTGTTGGCGGCATAGTCCCTACATTTCGCCGGCGTCCCTGGAACACACGGCAAACCTCCTTCCATGTCTGGGGTGGTGTCATGTGCTCCAAGGGCGGGAGGCCCCATTGGCCTATCTCCTGCTCATGCATGGAAGTTACTGCGCACCGCTCATGCACCGGCGACCCATACTCCATATAACGGTGTCCACTTTCTGGGTGAGCTGTAGCTGAGGAGGTGTACATCAATCGGATTTGGCTGACATGTAAGTGCTTTGGCTTGAGATAATTATACTAGAGGTCATATAGATTTACCTCTTCCTTGGAACCATTAATGCAGACACCCCCATACAGGGCATGGAAGTAGGTGACAAGGCATACAAAGTGGCTTCTTATGCAGGCTTCAGGCCTTCAGGCTTCACAGCCAGTTTCTTACTGCACATGCACGAGTCATGCTCCACTTTCTGAATGGTCCAGCTGTCTTCTGGGACACACACAGGTCCCAGAAGGGAAGGAGGATGGGCTGAACATGATGCAGATCACCGTGCAGCGATCTTACCAGGAAGTGGGAGTGGGTAGCTGTAAAAACTAGGTTACCTGCTCCGCCCCAAAAACGTGCAAAATTTGCAGTGGGGGGGGGGGGGGGTGTGAACAAGTGGAGCTTCCCTTTTTGTGTGGAGCTCCACTTTAACATGTCTACTAGCCCACCTGCCTAATAAATAGTACAGGTGGTACTCAAAGGCTATATTTGAGCATCATACAATCACAATCTATTCTCTATTTAGTACTTAGTTTACTATAACGAATACAATTTTACCTGTGTGTGGACTGAAATTCAACTAGGGGATCTCCTGTATATTGCTTTTTTTTGTATTTACACTGTATACATTGGGAGGTGGCAGAGGAGATATATTGTACAGCTTTTATAAACACTGATGGCTATGCTCTTAAAGAACCGATTGCTGTTAAGTTTTAAACACTGCGTTACTAACAGATCAGTTGATTCATATTTGGGCAATGTTGGCTTTTCCTAACCACTTAAGGACCGCCAGCTGCAGATTTACTGTGGCAGGCAGCCCCTCCTGCGCGAACCGACGTAACTGTACATCGGTCGCGCGCCTGCAGCTAGGGGACCACGGCGCGCCACCAGCAACACGCTCCCGCCCCACTCAGCAGCGGGGACTCTGATGCACAGGGCCAGCGGCTCTGATTGCTGCCAGGTACCCGCGATCATTCCCTGCTGAGAGAGAAGTATGGTCAGCTGTTGTAAACACAGCTGACCGTTCTTCTCTCTGGAATGATCACAGAGCGCCTGTGATCCTTATACTATATGTAGGATCACAGGTCTCTGTGATCATTTCAAAAGCTCAACCCCCATACAGTTAGAAACACTCCCCTAGGCTTACATTTAACTCCTCGATCACCAACTGTGTTAACCTCTTCCCTGCCAGTGTCATTATTAAGGTAACAGTGCATATTTTCAGCACTGACTACTGTAGTAATGTCCCCTCAAAAGTGTAAAAATGTTAGGGGTCCAATCTGTTCGCCACAATGTCGCTGTCCCGCTAGAAATCGCAGATTGCTGCCATTACTAGTAAAAAATAAAAACAATAAAAATTACATTAATCTTTCCCGTAGTTAGTAGATGCAATAACTTTTGCGAAAACCAAAATATGCTTATTGCGATTTTTTTTTTAACCAAAATATGTAGCAGAAAACAAATTGGCCTAAAATGTTAAAAAAAAATTGATTTTTAATTTTTTTTTTGGGAATGTTATATAGCAGAATGTGAAAAATATATACAGTGGGTACGGAAAGTATTCAGACCCCCTTCAATTTTTCACTCTTTGTTATATTGCAGCCATTTGCTAAAATAATTTAGGTTCATTCTTCTTCCTCATGAATGTACACATAGCACCCCATACTGACAGAAAAACACAGAATTGTTGACATTGTTGCAGATTTATTAAAAAAGAAAAACTGAAATATCACATGGTCCTAAGTATTCAGACCCTTTGCTCAGTATTTAGTAGAAGCCCCCTTTTGATCTAATACAGCCAGGAGTCTTTTTGGGAAAGATGCAACAAGTCTTTCACACCTGGATTTGAGGATCCTCTGCCATTCCTCCTTGCAGATCCTCTCCAGTTCTGTCAGGTTGGATTGTAAACGTTGGTGGACAGCCATTTTTAGGTCTCTCCAGAGATGCTCAATTGGGTTTAAGTCAGGGCTCTGGCTGGGCCATTCAAGAACAGTCACGGAGTTGTTGTGAAGCCACTCCTTCGTTATTTTAGCTGTGTGCTTAGGGTCATTGTCTTGTTGGAAGGTAAACCTTCGGCCCAGTCTGTGGTCAAGAGCACTCTGGAGAAGGTTTTTGTCCAGGATATCCCTGTACTTGGCCGCATTCATCTTTCCCTCGATTGCAACCAGTCGTCCTGTCCCTGCAGCTGAAAAACACCCCCACAGCATGATGCTGCCACCACCATGCTTCACTGTTGGGACTGTATTGGACAAGTGATGAGCAGTGCCTGGTTTTCTCCACACATACCGCTTAGAATTAAGGCCAAAAAAGTTCTATTTTGGTCTCATCAGACCAGAGAATCTTATTTCTCACCATCTTGGAGTCCTTCAGGTGTTTTTTAGCAAACTCCATGCGGGTTTTCGTGTGTCTTACACTGAGGAGAGGCTTCCGTCGGGCCACTCTGCCATAAAGCCCCGACTGGTGGAGGGCTGCAGTGATGGTTCTACAACTTTCTCCCATCTCCTGACTGCATCTCTGGAGCTCAGCCACATTGATCTTTGGGTTCTTCTTTACCTCTCTCACCAAGGCTCTTCTCCCCCGATAGCTCAGTTTGGCCGGAAGGCCAGCTCTAGGAAGGGTTCTGGTCGTCCCAAACGTCTTCCATTTGAGGATTATGGAGGCCACTGTGCTCTTAGGAACCTTAAGTGCAGCAGAAATCTTTTGGAACCTTGGCCAGATCTGTGCCTTGCCACAATTCTGTCTCTGAGCTCTTCAGGCAGTTCCTTTGACCTCGTGATTCTCATTTGCTCTGACATGCATTGTGATCTGGAAGGTCTTATATAGACAGGTGTGTGGCTTTCCTAATCAAGTCCAATCAGTATAATCAAACACAGCTGGACTCAAATGAAGGTGTAGAACCATCTCAAGGATGATCAGAAGAAATGGAAAGCACCTGAGTTAAATATATGAGTGTCACAGCAAAGGGTCTGAATACTTAGGACCATGTGATATTTCAGTTTTTTTTTTTTAATAAATCTGCAACAATGTCAACAATTCTGTGTTTTTCTGTCAGTATGGGGTGCTATGTGTACATTCATGAGGAAGAAGAATGAACCTAAATGATTTTAGCAAATGGCTGCAATATAACAAAGAGTGAAAAATGTAAGGGGGTCTGAATACTTTCCGTACCCACTGTATATTTTTTTGTTTTTTTTTATAATTGCCGCACTTTTTTGTTTATAGCGCAAAAAATAAAAATCGCGGAAGTGATCAAATATCACCAAAAGAAAGCTCTATTTGTGGAAAAAAAAAAGGACATAAATTTTATTTGGGTGAAGCATCGCACAACAGCGCAATTTTCAGTTACAGTAACGCAGTGCCGAATTGCAAAAAAGGGCCTGGTCATTAAGGGGGCAAATCCTTCCTGTTCAAAAGTGGTTAAACTAGATCCACTAACAAGTATCTTAATAAACAGTTCCTCAGGATTTCCGAACAGTAGAGCTGTATAAAATGTTTTACTGACAGGGCATGCCTTTTTATTTTGCATTCCTGTCCACCCTAGTTATGTAAATGGATGTCCCTGTAGGTAATGTAGCAGAAGATGATGATTTCTTTATATAGAAGCAGACTGATTCTTCTTTCAACTAGACTCATAATGTGGCTAAAGATTGTTCACTTGGCCACATGGGAGATGCTATCCTTTACCATCAGAGTACTGTATTATCCTGCCTATCTTATGCAGTAAATCCCTGATAAGTAAACCAGAGTTATCTAGGGTGAAGCTGGATTTATGTAGATCTGTTTGCCATCTCCAATAAACAAAATGCTAAATACTAGTGGGTACATTATTTTTCTTTCACAGATTACATTTTTCTATCTACAGTATCTCGAATGGTAGTTTGCTTAAAAAATAGTCAGTGATTACAAGTTGACAATACAAAAATTCAACAACAATCATTTTGACAGCACAGCATTCTTACATACTGACAGGGTATATGTTCTGACAGTGCAGGATTTTTAAGGACACAGCATTTATGAGTTTTTATGTTTTTAATAGATGCAAGCTTTTATCTTTGTCTTAAACACACATGCAGTTACTTTGAGTATATGCAGTCTTGTTATGTATAAATTGCTATCTACAGTGAATGGGCTCACCTTTGGTAGTGGTTTCTAAAAACATTTTTAGCTGTAGTTGTTTTTTTTTTTTTGGGGGGGGGGGTGTCTGAAAAACAGATATGTGTGAGTGGGTCAGAGCGATCCTCCCATTTGTGCATTTCAAAGTGCATAAATTGAACAGTTTGGATTTTAAGCAAATACTAACATGGTGTCCTATTCTATTACTGCTATTTCTTTTCACATTTTGTTAAAGTGTTATTTTAATCATAGCTTTTATCTTTCAGGTGTGCACCCCTGGCAACTGATTGCCAGCCTAAGCCCTAAAAGAATGTCTTAAGCTTCATTGCTTTGCTCCAACTTGACAATATTTACTGGCAATTTGCTGCTCAGGCACTTTGGTAGAAAGGGGAGGAAGAAATGAGGGGGAAATAATTTTGGACTTTATAGGCACTAGTAATTTCTAAAAATATATTTTATTGATTAGTAATTAAAAAACATGAAATGTTGTGAACAAAAGCAAAAAAACACTAGTTGTAGAAACATATTGCCTCAGTAGGCATATATAAGATAGTCACACTTATGGTACATGATGGAATTACATATCACATTTCAAAACAGGTGACGGGGTAATACGTCACATCTGGTAGGCCTCATAGACGATGACAAAAGAGTTGTTCCATCGCCCCTGAGTTCCACTGTGTGCGACAGCTTGTAGGTAGACGTTGCATGTAGCCAGATTTTGTTAAAGTGGTATTATAATCATAGCTTTTATCTTTCAGGTGTGCACCCCTGGCAATTGATTGCCAGCCTAAGCCCTAAAAGAATGTCTTAAGCTTCATTGCTTTGCTCCAACTTGACAATATTTACTGGCAATTTGCTGCTCAGGCACTTTGGTAGAAAGGGGAGGAGGTTATATGCTCCTCTATGTCTGGATACATTGGCTGGATGTATTAGGTATGTAAAAGAGCTCTAGCAGGTGAACAAAGCTGAAGAAGATAGTGGGGTTTACATAAGCATCAGCGGGGGGGTGCTTCATCAAGAGAGCCTGTGCTCTAGCATGATGAATTTCTTTTCAACCCACCTTGTTCCGTGTTGTGGGAAGGGGGATTTAACTCTTTTTCCCAAAGTTCCTTGGGCTCCCACAATCTCATGGATTACCACAAGTCCCTGGCCATCTTTTAGCTATAGTCCGGGCAGGATGTGATTGCATTTTGATTTTCACTTATAAGTTACGTACCCATTCCTACCCTGTGACTTGACAAAGAGGAAGCAGTCAAATGTAACTCCTCTCCCCTCCTATTATCATGTATTCTTTCACATCTCACGTGTTTGCCATCTTCCCTGAGCTTTGCTGTACAGGGACTGCAATAATCTGATTTCAGGTCAAGTTCAGGTACCTAGATAGCTTGATGTAGTAATGATTATGAAGTTGCATTAATTTGTGTCATTTATATCTACCTGGAGTTCAGCTTTAAAGAAGGTTATATTGACCTTTAGAGCTGTGTAGAATCTCATTGAATATTACTATGAGTCTACGACTATTCATAGAATGCAGCATTAAAGTCGATCTCTGCTCAAAACCTTTTCTTTTTTCATTTTTTTTATACATTAGGGAGTGCATAAAACCCCTGTAGTATTTTTTAATGCAGTTTGTGTCCCTGACAGGAAAAATCACCCAATTTGACCTCGATACCATTGTCTCCCGAACAGGTGGTACACACGTTCCTATGACAGTTAAATAACAGGGGAATTTGAGAGATTTCTACTAGTAATGCGGGAATTGGCCTGGGTTTGCTTCACTGCACATTCACCCAACCCAGCCTGAAATCCGCAAACCCTGAACATAATGGGTAAGTTCAACTGAATTCTATAGGGGCTGAATTAAACATTTTGTGGCTATGGTTAAACAGGCACGAGTAGCAGGGAACTGCCTTAGGGAAAAACAAGGCATAAAGTCTTTAAAGTGGATTAAAGGTTACTGATAAAATACACAATTCATTTGAAAAGCATGCACCGAGATGTGAACAGGCTCTGAGCTGCTATAGCAGCTACTTGTCAATTTACAAGGCTGTGCTGCCATGGACATAATACTTATGACCGTGGCAGTGAAAAGTTTAAAGTCTTCCTCTCCTATTTAGGGTTACAGCTTAAAATGATGGTCCTTCTTTCACTTTCAGTCCCAGTGACATTTTACACTCTATATATCTTCCCTACCTCCAGCATAACCTTACATATTCCTTTGGAAACTGTATATATCTGGGTTATCATCAACACCTCACCTAAGCCAACTCCCTGGTAAGCATACCATGTATGTCCTTACCTGTGAATGAATAGGTATGTAGATGAAAATTCAGCAAATTGCCCCTTGACACTCATGGTTAATGGGTGTTAGCATTCCCTCATGCTTCCATTTTGGGTTGTTTTAACTCTCTGATTTTTTTTATTTTTATTATTTCACTACACCACTCCCGCACTAGTCCCGGGGGATATCTATGTATTGCATGCATCCCTTTTTCATCTTGGCTATGGGTGCTGGTTCTATGTGGGTAAATGCACATCCGGTGTGGGTGACCCAGTTTGCGGAACTGTTGTATGTCTTGTTAACAATATTTTTGTAATTCACTATACAAAATGCAGGATCTCCTCATTTACCATGTGCCCCTGAAGAAGCAATAGCGAAACATGTCGGGCGTTGGTATAGGTGTTTAGCCATTTTGGCTCTCCTGGTAGAATGCAATATTGAGAGAATCTGTTTATTCCTTTTTTATCACTATATTGTATGTCCTCCACGTATGTCTTACATATGCATTTTTATGTGCAAATATAAATAAAATTTGTATTTTATATACTTCAGTTGTTATGAGCCTGTGATACGATACCATTAAAGTCCCCCCCCCCCCCCCCAGCCCTCGTCCCTTTCCTTTCCTCTACTCTTTTTTTTCTTTGCTATTTCTTTTCTTTGTTTCTTCTTTTTTTCTCTCTTTTATTTCCCCTTCCTCCTCTTTTATTCTTTGTTTCTTTGTCCGTCCCCTTGGGGATGGTCTATTTCTTTCTCTCTTTCCTAGCTGTTCTGGTCTCTATTTCTATCCACTTTTTCAATGTGGACCAGTGTCCATTCATTTGACATAATTCAGTCCCAGTGACAATGGTTACTGGTATAAATAGAGAGGACTGATCTCTCCACCAAGGACGCAAACATTGTTACAAACGTTTCAGGAGGTGCTAACCCCTCCCTAACTCATATCTCTACCACTTAAGCCCCGGAGGATTTGGCTGCTAAAAGACCAGGGGGTATTTTGCGATTCAGCACTGCGTGACATTAACGGACAATTGCGCGGTCGTGCAACGCTGTACCTAAACGAATTTGACGTCCTTTTTTTCCCACAAACAGAGATTTCTTTTGGTGGTATTTGATCACCTGTGCGATTTTTTGATCACGCGCTATAAACAAAAAATGAAATTCCCCCCAAAAAAAAGTAAAAATCAAAATGTTTTAACATTTTCGGCCAATTTGTTTTCTGCTACATATGTTTGCTAAAAAAAACCGCAAAAAGCGTATTTTGATTGGTTTGCGCAAAAGTTATCGCGTTTACTAACAAAGGGAAAGATTTTTGTCATTTTTGTTGTTCTTTTTCAACGAGTAATGGCGGCGATCTGCATTTTTTTTGCGGTACTGCGACATTGGGGCAGACAGATCGGACCCTTGACTGACATTTTTGACACTTTTGGGGTTACCAGTGACATTTCTACAGTAATCAGTGCTATACATATGCACTGTTACTGTAAAATTACACTGGCAGTGAAGGGGTTAACTTTATTTGAGAGGGAGGGGCTGTGTGTGTCCCTAGGGGCGTGATTCTAACTGTGATTGGCTGTGGCTTGAGCTGTAGGAACACTGATCAACGGTCCTACATAGTAGAACCGTATGATCAGTGTTTCTACACAGGGGAGAATGACAGGCAGCTTGTTTACACAAGCTGCCTGCCTTTCTCCCTCTCCCCTGACGATCGCAGAGTGAGCGGCGGACATCGGGTCCGCCGGTCACACACGCGGGGGGTCCATGACCGCGCGGGAGCGCGCCGCCGGCGGCGCGTGCTCGCTCCCCAGAGCCTCACAGGCTAGTGACGTATATATACGTCACTTTGCCTGTGAGGGGCTGACCGCCGCAGTATATCTACTTGCGGCGGTCGGCAAGCGGTTAAACCTAAAATGTTAGATTTAGATATGCTTTAAAGTAAATCAGCCAGAACATTGTCCTTTCAATAGTTGGTCTTTGTATCTTTACAAGTTTTATTCAATTCCAAGTTAACATGAGTTTTCTATTTATGTTTTTATGAAAAATAAAGACTTTTAAAACTAAATAAACCCTCTACTGTAAATACTTTTTACAATATGGTATGACAGAGCATTGTTTAACAGTGTAAGCAATGCCATACAGACTGCTACAGGGCACAGGACAACTGTACTGGAGAAAGAGGTATTGATGAGTGCATTGAACAAAAGCCTACATGAGACAAACTTTGATAAAAAGAGGAACCAATAATCGGCCAAATGATTGTAGATTTATTCTGATTTTTTATTTTATTTTTTGCTTTGTTTTAATGCCAGACTTTATATCTCAGTTGCATCCATGCCTGTGCACTGAAAGCATAATTTCAGAGACTCAGCAAGCTGCCACTTATAAGCTGATATTTTTTCTTTGGTGAGTGTTGCATGTGATTTAACAAACATTAATTGCTGAGAACAATCTGCACTTTCAGCATTGCTCTTTGCTTTATTCAAACAGCCTTAAAGTGTATGCAAATCATAACAACAAATATTTTGAATAAATACTTGCTTTCTTTTGGCCTGTTAAATGTAATATTGAAACTGTTTTATTATATTGGGTCAATCGTAAAAAAAAAAAAATATTTTGCCATAAATCGTGTGACCTTATCATTTCCTGCGCTTTCTGTCCTTGCTGAGTGCTATCAGTTAACATTGTTCCCAGCTTGCTGTAGACTACACTGCATTTGAGTCCTATGATATGGAGAATGTAATAGAGGGAATGTTCTGTAGTCTTAAATGCTTCCTCATCTAGGCTGACAACACTGCTCTATACCTCTTCATAGATACAATAGAGTGTAGGTACACAGGGAAAGAAAGTGTGCTATTCACATGATAACCAAGTAATAAAAAGACTGAAAAAATAAAATTAATGAAGTCACTATAGCCATGGACTTTTACGCTGAAATTGATTAAATTGGTGTCTTTGGGTATAGAGGCGCATTTACTACATTTAATAAGCTTTAATGTAGAATGGGCATAGATAGACATATGTTTTTCCAGGAATTATGGCCATCTATTGCATTTATTTAGGCACATATTTACAGGTATTTTTTTTTTTTTATTCAAGATTTTTTTATTTTCAATAATTGTTTCATTAATTAACTGACAAAGGGGAGTCTATTTTTAATAGGTAAAGTAAATATTTTAAAATATTATCTTGTTTAGTCTCAAGGTTTATAATTTTACTGTACAGTTGCCATTTTTTTTCCTTAAGTGAATAAGAGCAGAGCATAAAATCTACCTTCTTGAAAGCCTTTCACAGACATTGCCCTTGAGATGAATAGAGTTCGGTGCCTAGATGAAGTGAAAAAGACTTGTTTTCTCATAAATCTTCCTTACGGTACTGACCTTATTACAGTCTGGAACATCAACAACTGTGCAATGGTGTTAACCAAATGTCATGGATAAAATCTGCTTTCTCCTCTCACAATTATGTCCTGATTTTTTTTTTTTCTCTGTGGAAGCAAAACAAGTCTTACTGTTGTTTTACTTACATAGCCATAGAAATTGACAGAGGATAGCAATATTCCACCTGTTATATGACACGGGTAATGTACAGTGGACTAAAACTATAATGCATTTTAAACCATGAAGCTTAAAAAAAAATTCACTTCAAATGTTACTTTAAAGGAAGAATTTTATTTGAAGGTTTAAACAAATATAAATATATTTAAATACTACCAACTTCAGCTGTCATATACACATTTGAAGGTACAACTTTTAACACATGGACAATAAAACATTATTTATTTACACATCTGAGTGTATAGAACTAACCATTAGAGACAAGCAAATGTGCTTGGCTTTTGTTTACAAACTATTTATTGAGTTCATCATACATTTAAAAAAAAATTGGAACTTACCCCAATGAGGTATATGGGGGAGGGGGGGGGGTTGTGAAAAAAGTTCTGCCTATTTTTAGGGTCAATAGGCAAAGGGATTGTCAAACAAAATGCATGGGGTTTGGCACTGCCCTAGGGCCATTTATCAAAACAAAAGAAGATAATTGCAAAATAAATGTTTTAAAATACATTTCAGCTTTCCAGGGCAACGTGGAAAAAAAATCACCAATCCTTTCCAAAAAATGAATGGGAGAGACTTCTAAGCTGCATGTGGTATTATGGAAAAATATGATTCTCAAGAAAATGTCAGCAAAACCACATTCTGGCAACACATAATTTGTATGTATTTTTATTTATTTTTTAATATAGTGACAGTAGCATCCCAATCCGATTTATTATGACTGTAAAAAAAAATAGTTTTTTTTTAAATTTTGGATGTCACACCTCAATTTACCACTTGCCTAATGAAGGGGCCTTGCATGGCTCAGAAACATTGCTACATACATCACAGACTGTAATAAGGTCAGTAAATACATATCGGAATAAAGCTTTGGACCCTTTCGAGGAATCCTTGCTGTGCTGATGACATTTCTTTACTTTACTTACCAGAGGCACATCACTCACCATAGGGAGTAGCAGCCACAACTGATCTAAAATCTATAGTTTACAACTTGCCGACCATGCTATAGCCATATGACTGCTACAGCGGGGATGGCTAGTTCTGGAAGGTCGACTCGTCACATGAAGGCCTCCCATGAACGCGTTTCTCGCACATCCTCTGGGACGCACATTGGGAAATTACTGTGATCGCGGAGTCTGCTGGATCCAGCGCATCATTGATCCGGGTAAAGGGCCAATCACAAGCACTCTTTACCAGTGATTGCTCTGTCTAATGACAGAGCAATCATTTTGTAAACAAACTGGGATCATGCCCGGTTCAGCTCTCTACTCTCATCACACCGCTATCGAGTGTGAGGAGAGGGGAGAGATCATTTGCAGCAGTGTGAGTTTTTGCTTTAATCTGTGTGCCCTACAGTGCACATCAGTACTCATCAGTGCCACTACAGTACTCATCAGTGCCAATACAGTACTCATCAGTGCCACTACAGTACCCATCATTGCTGCTACAGTGCTCATAAATGGCATTACATTACTCAACAGTGCTACTATAGTGCTCATCAGTGCCACTACAGTACTCATCAGTACTCATGAGTACCACTACAGTACTCATCATTGTTTGATTGTTTGTCAGTGCTGCTACAGTACTCATCAGTGCTACTACAGTACTTATCAGTGCTACTACAGTACTTATCAATGCCACTACAGTACTCATCCATGCTCATCAGTGTCATCACATTACTCATCAGTGCCATTACAGTGCTCATCAGTGCTACTAATGTACTCATAAGTGCCACTACAGTACTTATCAGTGCCCATTAGTGCCACTACAGTGCTCATCAGTGTTCATCACCAGTGCCAGTACATTGCTCATCAGTGCCAGTACAGTGCTCATCAGTCCCACTACAGCGTTCTATTAGTGCTCATCAGTGCCACTACAGTGTCCTATTAGTGCTCATCCATGCCAATACAGTGCCCTATAAGTTCTCATCAGTACCCAATACTGCACATTAATGCCAATCATTGAGTGCTCATCAATGCCACCCTGTCAGTGGATCCTCATCAGCACCTGTCAGTGCCGCCACATTAGTGCCAGCTTATCAGTGCAGCCTCATCAGTGCACATAAGTGCTCCCTCATTAGAACCTAGCAGTGCAGCCTCTTTAGCACCCAGCAGTACAGCCTCATTGGACCAACCTCATCAGCAGTTATCAGTGCAGCCACATCTGTCCTAGTGTCCCTATCCCAGCAGTTTGTCACCCCAGCCCACAGTCACCAGTATGGTGGAAAAAACGTTTGACCAACTAGAGCAGCGGAGAGACGGATTCTGATTTGGATTACTAACCCATTTTAAGCAGTGAGTCTGCTACAGAATAGGAGGAGGAGGAAAGTGTGCCCACCAAACTAAAGTGTTCTGGCGATGAGCAGGCAACAACAAGTAGAGCAGTGCCATCCACCATTAGCGCAGTGGCATCCCCTAGTAGCGTAATGGCATCTACCCAGCATATGACAAATTGTAGAAAATTTGGCCACTTCTAAATTTCTTTTTGGAGAAATTTGTCCAGTTTTTTATCCTTGACAAAAATATGTGTGTGGATAAGTTGCTTGTCTACTTCACTGGCAGGCTGGGCTTCAAGCAGTTTATCCCCAGCAAAAGGGCCCAATATGAGGTTAAACTCTACAAGTTGTGTTACAGAGCCACAGGGTAGACCTATGCCTTCCTCCTGTATGAAGGAAAGGACACCCTGAAGAAGACTCCAGCATGTGGCAAAGTGAGAGTTAGTAGAAAGGACTTCCTGCAAAGGCTTGTTCATGCAAGACTACAATGAGGGGAGTTGGCGATTTTTTGGAACAAGGAAATAGTGGCTATTAAGTGGAGGAACAAAGAGACTTCTACATGAAAATAGGGAATGTAAACCCGTGCTATCGTCTGTGAAACCTCTCCAAGTGTGTGGGTAATTAGGCTGCTTATGTGTTGATGGATATGTAAAACTTATCTAATGGTATTGGTATCTCGTAACTACAGCACTGCCCTATCTACAACAAGACAATCAGCAAAAAGCATACATTCAATGTAATTACAGATATATTTTTTTATATTAGATTCAAGTGCTAAAAAAGTAATCTAAAGTGCTATATCAAGTGCTTGTAGTAAGGTGCTCCATGCAAAGATAAATTTAATTAGATCATAATCTCATTGGCATTTGCAAAACCATCGACTTTGGTGAGTCTTGCTATAGTATGGGTCAACAGTGGCGTGCTCCCCTCCTATGTTCTCCCACTCGCCATCTGTATATGGAAGACAGGCTCAGGTAGTACATACCCTTTCCTCCACCAATTCTTTGCTCCTTTAATAGGGCTTCCAAGTAGTAATGTGTGGCTCTTAATTGCATCCAAGTGTCAGGGTGCCAGGAAACCAGACCACACGAAGATGCAAGTAAAATAAAGCAGTTTATTAGAGCAACAACAATAAACGCACAGCAAGAGTGAGGATCAAAATCAGGAACAGCCGGGGTCAAGTCCAGAAGCGGGTAGTCATCCAAGCCAGGATCGAGTCCAGAAGTGGGTAGTTATCCAAGCCAGGGTCGAGTCCAGATGCAGGTAGTCAGCCGATGCCGGGTCATCTGCCAATGCGGAATCGAGAGCCAGGAAAGTCGTCAGCCAAGCCAGGTCATGCATGGAGGAACACGGAGAACAGAAGACTGCTAGCAGTGATGCACCTTGGAGCACAGACACAAGGGCAAGGACTGCAAGTCATCAGGTGATATAAGTAGTCAGATGTGCAACATCATCACTGAGTGACGCCAGTAAGCAGGCAAGTGATGATTCAAACAGAGTTTATAAGAGACAGCAGTCTGCACATGTCCAAGATGGCTTCTAACAGGAAGGTTAGGTAAGACCTTGACACCAAGATAGGCAAATAGGTAGATATTCTCTCCTTATCCCCTCCTCCTCTCCTCCACTTTAACCACTTGCCGACCACTCAGGTTGCTGCTACTGCAGCAGAGCGGCTCGGCTGGGTCCAGCAACATAGACCTATGTGGCTGGATTCCTCCCCCTCTCGGCGGCTCCCGCTGTATTTAGACACAGCGGGAGTCGGGCCAGGGGAGGAGAGGCGTTGATCACTGCCGCTCTTCCCCTGATCGTCGGGGAAACAGTGAGAAAATTCACTTGTGTAAACAAAGCGGGCGGATCTCCTCTATGACAGGCAGGGACAGATCACAAGATTCAGCATAGCTGAACCTGCGATCTGTGTCTGTGTCACACAATCCCCTCCCCCCACACACGTCTACATACATAGCCAGCATCCCTGTCAAAAGGGAAATTCGGAAGGGTGAGTGCAGTACCTACTGGGGGGCCATGGGTATAGTCACTACCAGCAACCTCACCGAAACGGGCCAATCAACACCGGCAGCAACTGGCACTCACGGTTGGGCATTGAGCAATGGGAGTAATCTCCCCAATATCATTCACCATAATTTTATTTTATTTTTGTATATATAGATTTTTCTCTTAACCATGTGTATAAACTGTTGATTTTGAGCACTTATAAAATCCATGAATAGAGGACTTCACAATATTACTGTTAGTGCACCTTCTTCCTCTGTACTATCTACCCCACTAAGCACTTTTACCTAATAAAGTTTGCAAAATACACTGAGCACTGTTACAGTGATTTTTTCTGCTGTACTGACACAGTTTGGTTTACGTTGCACGGTGCACTTTATATTAATTTATTTATTTATGCACTGTTGGAACACACTTGGAATATGTGTATTGATTTTATTAATATTTTTATTGAGTTCATGAATTATTGCGTAAGGTAAACTATCAAGCGTAGTCAAAACTCTTCCACACACTGTAAAGGATGCGAATGCATTCATTTTTTCAGAGCAGGTAGCGCCATACACCAACAACACTTCTTACCTATTTTATTTGATCCCTGGATTTCCAAGGGTAGGTTGGTGGCAGCTTACACCTGACGGTTATACATAGATACTCCATAGCGCTGGTCACATTTGAACCTATATAAATGCCCGTGAACCTAAATTTCAAAAGAATTTCCCCACTGACTCCTGAGTCCTGAGGTCAGGACCACTGCAATATAGGAAGGCCATCTTGGAGCAAGAGAGAAAAGGGAAACCATTACAAATGATAGGTGTAGTGTGCATTAGGGGCTAACTTCTAATTATCCACTCCACCCACTGAGCTTTAGGCAATTACTGGTATGCAGTTATCTTCTGTATGGATCTAGCCAGTGCATTAACTAGTAATGAAATCAAAGGTAACCAGACAAACATCACAGTTGAGTGATAAAGTAGGAGACTTAAGCAAAAAAAAAAAAACGTCCCATTCCTGTGGGCAATCATGAGGAGTGTGAGGTTAGCAGCATCTTGGATTTTCATCTGTTCCAAGGTCAGGTTCAATACCCGGTGCACTGGAAGGGTTATGGTCCTGAGGAGTGCTCCCGGGTTCCCTCTGCTGATGTTCATGCTCCCGCCTTTCTCTGCACTGTCCATGCTCGCTTTCCTCAGAATCCGTTTTTTGCTCTGTGGAGGCGAGGCCGTTGAGGGGAGGGTACTGTTAAGGTCTTACCTTGTCCTCCTTTTGGCAGCCATCTTGGACATGTGCAGACTGCTGCCTCTTATAAACCATGATTGCATCATCGCTTGCCTGCTGCCTGGATGTCGCACAGTGATGATGCTGCACACGAGAGTATATCACTTGATAGGTTGCAGTCCTTGCCCTTGTGCCTGTGCTCCAAGATGCATCTCTACTAGCAGTCTTCTGTTCTCCGTGTTCCCTTGTGTATGACCTGGCTTGGCTGATGACTCTCCTGACTCTCGACCCCACATCGGCAGACAACCCGGCATCGTCAGGCTACCTGGTTCTGGACTGGACCCTGGCTTGGATAACTACCCCCTTCTGGACTTGACTCCAGCTTGTTCCTTCTCTCATTTCCTCACTCTTGCTGTGCGTTTATTGTTGTTTGCTCCAAGAAACTGCTTTATTTTACCTGCATCCCTGTGTGGTCTGGTTTCCTGGCAACCTGACACTAGTCTGCTTATTTACACTGTATTTTTTTGTGAATGAGTAAACCTGGATGCTGTGTATCCCTTACACATTCACATGGGGGTGTAGCATATGGGGGTCCCCTTTTTTAAAAAAAAACTGGGGCAAGGATGTGAGGAAGAGGCATTTGTATCTTTATAAATGTTATTATTGCTGTAGTACATTGTATATCTTTTAGAGATATGTAACTTTTTAGGCAAGTTTAGGGCATCTTCTGGGCATGTTATTTAAAGGAGTTGGGCATGTTTAATGTTTCACTTTAAGCAATATTAAAATAATTTCTCCCATGGAACAGTAATTGAAAATGTTCAGAATTGATTTTAAAGTTTCAGCTCCCATTGACTTCAATGGGGTTTAAATTAATGTTTAGCACTTCAGCACTTCAGCACAGTTCATCAAACCTCCCACAAATGAAATCCATGTACTTTTAACTTGTCCGTAGTAAGGATATAGAATTCTTCTCTCACAATTTTGTACTTCCCAAAAATATGTAACCCTGCATGGTGTCACTTAGGTCTCTTTGGTGAAAAGGGAATTAGAAACAATCAAAAACACCTTTTTATGCTTACGTTTTCTCTATGCAAAGAAAACTATAGTGGCGCATTGGATTTCCACTGAGGTGTCTGGAAAAAGTAAAATAATAAAGCTCCTAACCAGAGGGTGTCCTACTAAATTCAACACTATGTGGGGAGATCGGATTTTGCATCAGTATAGAAGAGAAGTGTATTAGGCAGTAGCTATAATGGAGTGGAGCTTCATCCAGTATTGAGGGATATTGGTACAGTACCATACGTATGTTCAGCAAACGGCCTTCAAGATTGGTCAGAGCATGATGTTGAGGATCTAAATACAACTGTCTGAATGTAACTATCCAAGAGAACATTTGTTAATAATAAAATACTGTTTTCCCTGTCCTCTTCTGTCAGTGTGATTTCTAGGTCTTTCTCCCATGCCCCAGAAAGTGTGTGTGTGTGTGTGTGTGGGGGGGGGGGGGGGGTGCAGTAAACATGAAGAAACACAGAACACATGTCTTTGTGGTGTCATCTGAATACATGGTAATTCCAGTGGAGTATGTGATCTTCTGAGATGCAAGAACTTTTATTCATTCAGGATTTGGTGTAGTTGAAGGTGAGGCCATAGAGAAATCTGGCTGGTAGAAGTATGGTTCATTAAGATGAATCAGTGTAATGCTAGGGTATGTACAGTACGTGTGGACAGGAGTAGGGATGATCGAACAGTTCGGGTCGACCATCGGTTCGGCCCGAACATTGGGTGTTCGAGGTTCGGCCGAATTTAGAACTTTTTGCCCAAAAAGTTCAGAATTCGGCAACCAGAACCGCCCAAAATGCAATGCTTCAGGAAATGGGCTTTAAAAGCCCGTGATTGGACCAGAACCATTAGCAAAAGCCAATTGAGGGGGCAGGAGAATGCTAGGAATGTGATTGGAGTGACTAGGGGGTCCCTAGACCAATCATTAGTGAATACGCCCCCCAGTATATAAGATCGCCCCCGCCATATTCCTAGCATTGTTATACTGGACATGGAAGAGAGTGGAAGCAGTTCTGTTAATTTTACTTTAAAAGTGTCATTTAGCTATTTATTAGTGTGAGGAAAGGGATATCTAGTGTAGTTAGAGTGCTCCTTTACACTTAAGTTAGCTTCAAAAATTTAGTTTCTGTAGGGAAAGTGTTAAGTGTAAGGGGACCGTAGTGTAGTGTAGGGTTAACTGGCAGTGACTGCTATGGCAGGGTGACAAAACCCTTCCATAGCAGGGTGACCGCTATAGAGAAATGATCATTTCTCTGAATTGCTTCGGCACACCCATATGGCTTCTCACCAGCCAAGCATTTTTTATGCTGCAGGGGCTGCCACTGCCAGTGCTTTTTTGAGGACATGTTTGATGTCAGACATGACATCTGAACATGTGTATAGGGGGTATATATACACATATATGTCTGTATATATACCCCTAGACATATATAGGTGTGATAGTAGCAGAAATAAATGCTTGCGCTAATGAAATCATTTACAGTAATATATTTCTGCTACTATCACACCTATATATGGCTAGGTGTCTATATACATATAATTATGTGTGTATATATACCACTATACACAAGTTCAGATGTTTTGCCTGCCTCAAAAGAACCCAAAAAAATGCCAAAAAAACGCTAGTGTCAAAAAAAAATGCCCAGGTGTGTTTTTGCTGACATTTTTTGGGGGGTATTGGAGGCAGGCAAAACATTTGAACTTGTGTATAGTGGTGTATATACACACATCCATATATTTATATACACACCTAGACATATATAGGTGTGATAGTAGCAGAAATATATGCTTGCGCTAATGAAATCATTTACAGTAATATATTTCTGCTACTATCACACCTATATATGGCTAGGTGTCTATATACATATAATTATGTGTGCATATATACCACTATACACAAGTTCAGATGTTTTGCCTGCCTCAAAAGAACCCAAAAAAATGCCAAAAAAACGCTAGCGTCAAAAAAAAAAAAATGCCCAGGTGTGTTTTTGCTGGCATTTTTTGGGGGGTTTTGGAGGCAGGCAAAACATCTGAACTTGTGCACAGTACCACTATACACAAGTTCAGATGTTTTTCCTGACTGCAAAGAACCCAAAAAATGCCTGCTTTGAAACCGGCAAGGTGTGAAAACCGAGGAGAGAAGCTAACCCCCTGAGCTGAAAGTTTTCTAATACATACAATCCTTTTTTTTCTGGTTCTGGACATTCTACAGAGCTGAAACTTCACAGGTACACCTTTTAGACCCACCAGACACAAAATCACACAAAAAAAGTTCTTAAAAATTGTCATTTTTGATAAAAAAAAAGCCAATTATTGAAAAAATTAAAAAAAAAAAAAAAGAGAGATTTTTTGATTTTTGGATTTAGTATCTGGGGGGTCTAAAAAGTGTACATGTGAAGTTTCAGCTCTGTAGCATGTCTAGAACCATAAAAAAGATCGTTTGTATTAGAAAACTTTCAGCTCAGGGGGTTGGCTTTGCTGCTGTAACACCTTGCCGGTTTAATAGCAGGCATTTTTTTGGGTTCTTTGCAGTCAGGAAAAACATCTGAACTTGTGTATAGTGGTACTGTGCACAAGTTCTGATGTTTTGCCTGCCTCCAAAAACCCCCAAAAAATACCAGCAAAAACACACCTGAGCATTTTTTTTTTTTGACGCTAGCGTTTTTTTGGCATTTTTTTGGGTTCTTTTGAGGCAGGCAAAACATCTGAACTTCTGTATAGTGGTATATATACACAAATAATTATATGTATATAGACACCTAGCCATATATAGGTGTGATAGTAGCAGAAATATATTACTGTGAATGATTTCATTAGCGCAAGCATTTATTTCTGCTACTATCACACCTATATATGTCTAGGGGTATATATACAGACATATATGTGTATATATACCCCCTATACACATGTTCAGATGTCATGTCTGACATCAAACATGTCCTCAAAAAAGCACTGGCAGTGGCAGCCCCTGCAGCATAAAAAATGCTTGGCTGGTGAGAAGCCATATGGGTGTGCCGAAGCAATTCAGAGAAATGATCATTTCTCTATAGCGGTCACCCTGCTATGGAAGGGTTTTGTCACCCTGCCATAGCAGTCACTGCCAGTTAACCCTACACTACACTACGGTCCCCTTACACTTAACACTTTCCCTACAGAAACTAAATTTTTGAAGCTAACTTAAGTGTAAAGGAGCACTCTAACTACACTAGATATCCCTTTCCTCACACTAATAAATAAAAATCAAAAAATCTCTTTTTTTTTTTAATTTTTCAATAATTGGCTTTTTTATCAAAAATGACAAATTTTAAGAACTTTTTTTGTGTGATTTTGTGTCTGGGGGGTCTAAAAGGTGTACCTGTGAAGTTTCAGCTCTGTAGCATGTCCAGAACCAGAAAAAAAGATCATATAGGTGTTAAAGGAGGGTCCCACATCCCTGTTCTACTGAAAAATTATCTTTTTTTTTTCATGGTTCTGGACATGCTATAGAGCTGAAACTTCACATGTACACTTTTTAGACCCCCCAGATACTAAATCCAAATTCAAAATCAAAAAATCTCTCTTTTTTTTTTTCAATAATTGGCTTTTTTATCAAAAAATGACAATTTTTAAGAACTTTTTTTGTGTGATTAATAGTTAATGGGGCATGACCCAGAACCCTAGGCAATTTTTAGGGGCATTTATTGGGTTTTAGGGCTTAAAAATTGTGTTTTTTGATTACAGAAGTTCGGGTCCCATTGATTTCAATGGGGTTCTGAAATCCGAACCGAACTTTTGGGAAATTCAGGTGTTCTGGTCGAACCGAACTTTTCAAAAGTTCGATCATCCCTAGACAGGAGGCCTTTAGGAAGCTCTGATATTTAAAGTGTATTTACATTTTTGCAGCCCAATTGGGATACAACTTTTTTTATTTGTTGTATGTTCCCATTCACATAGCATAACAACAAATAAAAACAATAAAGTCCTAGCTCACCTTTCCAGATGTTCTGTTCTGGAAATTCTGGCACCCTAAATTCCTACTAGTTTTTTTTTTTTTTTTTAAGGGGGGGGGGGGGGGCAGCTGTATTTGCCATAATAAAAAAAACCCTGTCTGTACTGTGCAGGCATTACTTTATTAATAGTTGTAAATCAGATTTGAACACCCTCTCTCTAAAGCCAGCCAAAGATGGTGCTATTTTCTTTCCTGCAACCACGAGTTGTAGGAAAGAAAATCACTTGATTCCTCCATCAACACAGTCAGTGTTATTTGTGGAATCTCTGCCACTGGGCTATTGTGGGTACAATTAGGCCTCTTTCACGCGGGCACTCCGTTTTTGACATCCGTTCAGTCACTTTTTATTTTTTTACGGACACGGATGACACTTGTGTCATCCAGTCCGTATGTCCGCATATCATCCCATCCATTTGCAGATGATATACGGACATAATGTATGTCTATGGGATTGCGGATGTCAGCGGATGACACCGCTGACATCCGATTTTGCGTCCTTTATGCTTTTTAAATGGAAGAAAGATAGGGTTCTGTTCCGTTCCAAAAAAACGGAACAGAACTGAAAGGACGCAAATTGGATGTCAGCGTCTAGAGGTCTGTGCGTCCCTCCATGGATATTCCTCCCCAAATCATCACTGACCCACCACCAAACCAGTCATGTGGAACAATGTTACAGGCAGCATGATGTTCTCCACCGCTATTCCAGACCCTTTTACATCTGTCACATGTTCTCAGGGTGAACCTGCTCTAATCTATAAAAAGAACAGGGCGCCAGTGGCAGACCTGCTAATTATGATGTTCAGTGACAAATGCCAATCAAGCTCCATGGTTCTAGGCAGTGAGCACAAGACCCACTAGAGGACGTTGGGCCCTCAGGCCACCCTCATAAAGTCTGTTTGATCAGAGACAGTCACACCAGTGTTCTGCTGGAGGTCATTTTGTAGGGCTCTGGCAGTGCTCATCCTGTTCTTCCTTGCACAAAGGAGCAGATACCGGTTTTGCTGATGGGTTAAGGACCTTCTACGGCCTATCTAGCTCTCCTAGAGTAATTGCCTGTCTCCTGGAATCTCCTCCATGCTCCTGAGACTGTGCTGGGAGACACAGCAAACCTTCTGGCAATGGCCTGCATTGATGTGCCATAATGGAGGCGTTAGAATGCCTGTGCAACCTCTATAGGTCCAGGTATCGCCTCATGCTACCATTAGTGACACTGACCCTAGCCAAATACAAAACTAGTGAAAAACAGTCAGAAAAGATGAGTAGGGAAAACAAATGTCAGTGGCCTCCACCTGCAAAACCTTTTCTGTTTTGGAGGTTGGGACATTGTTGGCCCATCTAGTGCAACTGTTGTTAATTTCATTAACACTAACGAAGCTGAAACTGATTAACAACTCCCTCTGCTACTTAACTGACAGGATCAATATTCCAGGAGTTTAACTGTCTTGATGCTATACTCTGATTTTAAAAGTGTTCCTTTATTTTTTTGAGCAGTGTAGATAGTAAGGTATATAATTGTGTCAAAATTGTAGCACCACATATCAATGAAATAAACATATTATTAAAAAACAGAAGAAATAAACAACACTCAGATAACTGTTAAACATACTCACTTTTTATTTTGTTTGATACAACATTTTAAATGTTAACATATACAAGTATAAACACAAGAGATTATTTGCATTCTCCTCTAGTACTAGCAGCATCCCCTACTGGCCAACCCATAACCACTAGCTGACATACTCAGTTGTTAGGAACTTAATAACGTATTTCCAAGCTTAACAGTGCAAATCTAGGCATAGGCATGTAATCATGCATGCAATGCATGCATCAGGCATGTAATTCATCATGGAGGGAGGTTTCCTCGGGCTGGGAGCCCAGGTAAGTTGGCCTGGAAGAATCCAAACACAGGAGGCAGTGAAAGGATTCATGCCGGAGAGGCAGCAGGAAGGAGCAAGGAGAGACAGTGAGTAGACCAGCATTGTGTAGGGACGGACAAGGGGAGAGACTGCTATCTAAAGCAGCTCTCTCATGAAGATCGCGTAGAGCCAAGTCTTCATCTAACCTTGCCCTGACAGGTCTCTATGTATGTGTGCCAGATGGGCAGGACTGGGGCAGAAAATCAGCCAGGAGGACTAGGAGGAAGATCAGCCAGGCACGGCTGGTGAAAGCCAGGTGGGCTAGCATTTTCTGCAAGCAAGTGGAGCTAAGATCAGTGGCCACAGGGAAACAGAAGGAAAGAGGTCATGCTGTTTACTTCCATTTAACTACTTTTTTCAAGTACTGAGAGCTGCTTCCTGTAATGGGATTTTTCCCACAGGAGTGAGCAGCAGGTGCTGTGCATATAAAGCCAAGTTTGTGCAGGTGGAAAACGGAAGAGGACTTTTTGCAAATACGAGATAGTGGATGGACCGTTATCTCCTGCACGGCAGGAACAACACAGCGGCAGCCTCCATTCCTAATTTGACCCCCCCACCATGCTAGCAGTCAATATGGCAGATGGAAAGTGCATGCAGACAGCCTGTGCAGAGATGAAACACACTGCACCCACAGCCACAGAGGAGCAATATGCCAAAATAGCACAAGCTGTGGTAGCTTTGCTTTCCTCCACGATTACAGCGGCGGTGGACAGAGCAAAACATGTAGGGCGTGGTCAGCAGCGTTGACAGCATCACGCTTCTTGGTTTCAATTGGAGGATGATCTATAAAGAAACTTGATGACCTAAGAATTATATCTCGCAGGAACAACTTGAGGATAATATGTCTCCCTGAATTATTCACTTCTAGCATGTTGCAGAAGGTCTGTGCCACTTGCATTCCAGCAGCCTTGGGAATCGCTTCTACATGTCTAGTAGAGAGAGCCCACTGCTTGGGAACTTTCTCAAATGACCGAAGATCGCCCTGTCATTGTTCCATATCTCAACTATTCGGACAAAGTGGTCCTTCTGAGGTCCTTCCAAAATGCTAGAGACCTTCAATCGGACGTACATATACTTCTCAAGTTTGCAAATTATTCCCAGGAGTTGTCAAGGAGAAAAAAAGCTTTTCAACCTGTATGGGCAGCCCTTTTCCAGAAAGGGATTGAGTGCCTCACCCAAATGCATGCTTATCGCAACTTGTGGCACAGCGAGTTTTACTTTATTTGATTTCTATCACTGTTTGTCTTTTTGATAATGTGTACTTTGTATTTATGCTGATTCTGTTTATCCATGTAGAATGTTCTGATAATCTCCTGAAGAAGCGACACACCGCAAAACATGTCGAGCTAGAACCTACATTCAATTCTCTGTTCAGCCTTATCCACAGTGCCCACCACTGGGGGAACCTGAGTATCAAGGTCTTCCAGGGACAGACACATGTGGTTTGGCTATGTGATGCATTTTCATTTTATATGGTTTTTTAATTGTGATTTCATGTGTCATTTTATTGTATAACTAATATATTTTGTGATATTTTTACTATTGAAGCCTATAAAGTCCATGTTATTCTAATCTCTATCTCATCTGATAAACCTACTGAAAATATGGGATGAGGTTAATTCTCAAGTAGGGGAGAGACTGACCACACCAGGAAAATTTAAATTGTGTACATACAGAGGTAGCAACTAGGGATGATCGAACTTTTGAAAAGTTTGGTTCGACCAGAACACCCGAACTTCCCAAAAGTTCAGCCCGGATTTCAGAACCCCATTGAAATCAATGGGACCCGAACTTCGGTAATCAAAAAACACCATTTTGAAGCCCTAAAACCCAATAAATGCCCCCAAAAAGTGCCTAGGGTTCTGGGTCATGCCCCAGGGACTATTAATCACACAAAAAAAGTTCTTAAAAATTGTAATTTTTGATAGAGAGCCAATTATTGAAAATTTTTTTTAAAAAAATGCCCAAAAAAACCCCTGCTGCAAAAACACACCTGGGCGTTTTTTTGGGGCGCAGGCGTTTTTTTGGGCATTTTTTGGGTTCTTTGGAGGCAGGCAAAACATCTGAACTTCTGTATAGGGGTATATATATACACACACACACTTATATGTATTTTACACTTACACATATATAGGTGTGATAGGAGCGGAGCCATATTGGTGTTAATTATTTAATTAGCGCAAGTATAGTGTTCTGCTCCTTTCACACCTATGTATGTGTATATATACAGACATGTGTGTGTATATATACCCCTATACACATGTTCAGATGTCATGCCTGACTCCAAACATGTCCTCAAAAAATCCCTATAAACGCCTGCAGCCAAAAAGCAGGCTGACAGGCGAGAAGCCATATCAGTGCTCTGAAAGTGACCTAAGAGAAACAATCTTTTCTCTATAGCGGTCACCCTGATATGGAAGGGTTTTGTCACCCTGCCATAGCAGTCAGAGTCAGTTAACCCTACACTACACTATGGTCCCTTTACACTTAAAACTTTCCCTACAGAAACTAAATTATTAAAGCTAACTATAGTGGAAAATAGCACCCTAACTACACTAGATATCCCTTTCCTCACACTAAAAATTGCTAAATGACACTTTGTAGCAGAAGTAACAGAGCTGCTTCCACTCTCTTCCATGTCCCTGTATAACAATGCTAGGAATTTGGCGGGGGCTATCTTATATACTGGGGGGCGTATTCACTAATGATTGGCCTAGGGACCCCCTAGTCACTCCAGTCACATTTCTAGCATTCTCCTGCCCCCTCAATTGGCTTTTACTAATGGTTCTGGTCCAATCACGGGCTTTTAAAGCCCATTTCCTGTCCCATTGCATTTTGGTCGGTTCTGGTTGCCGAATTCCGAACGTTTTCAGCAAAAAGTTCTAAATTCGGACGAACCTCGAACAGCCAATGTTCGGGTCGAAACGATGGTCAACCGAACCGTTCAATCATCCCTAGTAGCAACCAAATGAGGTAGATTTATAGGCACAGAGGCACATTTAAATATGTTGAACCAAAGACCTGAAAGGTCAATTAACACCTCTAAGGCAGAAATAGGGATGGAGAGTGAAATAATGTGAACTATCAAATATAGGAGGTCATAATCAATGTACATGCCAAGTTTAAATTTCCTAGTACCGTTAGTATATTCCTTAATTTTGACAATAAAAAAAGTGTTACTAAACCCACAACAGTAAAATCAGTTTGTAAATGCAGCAAAGCCTGCTTGTTATACTCACTGTGGAACCTAAGGGGTTAATCCTCTGCATTGTGTAAAAAGGCTGTTTGATCATGTATGCGCAGATGCTCATAAACAAACAGGGAACGCTGGGCTAATGAGGGAAGCAGCTAGCACCTGGAAAAATACAAACTTCCAGCAATGAATCTATATAAAAATAGTGCAGTGCTAGTAAAGACACCTAAATATATAGAAGGGGTACAATAAAAGTATCAATAAATTAATAATAATAATAATAAAAGATCATCATAATTAATAACTGAAAGTCCAGAGAGGCCAGTATTCCCAGAAAGGAGCCAAAAGGTCAGACAAGGAGATAAGGGTGGCTGACAGGTTGGTGAAAACACTTCACACCCAAGTTGGTAGAGAGATCTCCTTACCAGAATGAAAGGACCACTATGTTATAGGTGGTCAAACAGGCATCTCCTCCCTTTCAGGGGAAACGGGTCAAATACTCCAGATTAGTCGCCAAGACATATCATTCAGAACATCAATAAAAGCAATACATTCCACAGATGCTCCAGGTCACCAAAGGCAGAACAGTCATTGATCGTGTTTATGAAAAGAGGAAAAGGCTCCAATAGTGCATTAAATGACTTCATTTATTAATAGAACACATAGATTAATTGTAATTAATAAGGATGACATAAAGCACTTAATAAGCACTGGGGCACCGCCATGGCGTTCCTGTGGGCTCCGTCCAGCACAAGCCCGGCTTCCAGGAGGGGAATAGATCATCCTCCAATTGAAACCAAGAAGCGTGATGCTGTCAACGCTGCTGACCACGCCCTACATGTTTTGTCATAGATGATGTCTTCTGGGGGTTGGTCATGGCACATTTGTCACATTGGGATGTTCAGCCAATAAATCTGAATTTTGATCACACCTGGAGTGCAGCCATTTCTTCTATGATTGATAGCAAATGCCAGAAGACAATAACACCGTGATTTGTTTAAATTTGCATCTCTGATCAAGGCTGGCAAGAGAAGCATCCGGAAACCATTGTATTTTAATGCCATCTAAATTAGTGGCAAAAGAGGACAGAGGACACTGGTATATCAGGTAGAATAGAGTTAAACAGTTTGAAGAAAGCTGGCTTAAGATCAATTACTGTTTCAGGTATGCTGCAAACTCACACGTTATTGTGTCTGTTTCAGTTATCTATATCTTCAGCCTGTGCCTTAGCTTGCAGAAAGTTCTCATGATATTTCCTTAGGTTGCTAGATTAAGTGTGCTTAGTCTCTAGCCAATATGTGCAGCTGCCCAGGGATGCTAACCCCTGAGTGAGAATGTACAGTGAGTATGTATTTTTATGCACCCTGTTTGGAATTTGTCAGACAGTTTTTCATATATACGGTAGATGCAAGACCTGCATGTAAGTCAGCCTTGGTGAGATGTGGAGTTTAATCACACTATTTTGGGTCGCCTCAGGATGCTGGAGGGACGCCTTGACTGGCTGGGGAAGCCCACTGGTCATGGCCACCATCTATGGACATCCTCACTTTTTTCTTTGTGAAAACACCTTCTTGCCCATCGACATGCATGGGGATAGCCCACAGGAGTAAGAGAGGTTTGTGTTGGAATTGGGTGCTTAATGGCTCTGGAGAGCCGACTGCGGTCTCAGTGTGTAGCAGAGCTGCTACAAGAAGTGTCTACCCTGAACTGCACCATGCATATGCCCTTATAAGTTTAAGTCTCCTTATAAGTTTAAGCCCTCTTGTCTTACCTCTGCTATCAGTGACACATACAAGCGAAAATGACATTGATAGCTGACGTTTGTGTTTTGCATTTTGCTTTATTCACAATCAATAGAAAATGTAAAATTCATAAGGTAAATCCTGTATTTAATAGTCACTCTGTTACATTCGTGTATGCAAGTGGAAGGCCTGCTCCTCAATGTTCCTGGGATGGGGCACACCACTACTATAATCACAGGTTTCTGTTCAGTTGCAAATGACAAAAGGCCCACTCTTGAAAATCATGACTCTGTATCAGGCTAACTATCCAGCTCTTTTCAGCGACCTCTCCACCCTCCTTGCTAACTGGTCTTCCCTCCAGGTATTTTGGTTTGGAATTTGTGCCCTCCACACGACATACCTGCTGAAACTCCTGCATTACTTCAGAGTTCTCCCGATCTCTGTACCAAATCATATACTGTGAATAGAGCAGCGCAAGATAGTTTGCTTTATCTGGGTGCATGGTAGACTGCGGCTTTCTGCTTCCATCCTACATCCTAATCCCACATTATAAAGCGCTGCACAAACTGTTGGCGCTATATAAATCCTGTATAATAATGATAATAATAATATTCCATTGGAGATTGGGGGGAGGCCTGGCAGTCCCAGCTCTCCAATCTTGCGGCTCAAATCGCCCCACTTAATTATTTTTCATACATCAACTGGGATGCCCCATTGGGTCCACTTGGCAACCATGGCTTTGCCCTATTTCCAATTTACAACCTACTGTGGATGCCGTCACAACATAGGCCCATCCTTTCAGACCAAACCCTATTATACTTACTATATTTATCGGACTCAGTGACATTTTTAACTAGGCTGGTCTCTCCCCACTTTCCCCTATCTGGGGTCCTTGACACCCCCCAATTTCCCTTTGCTCGTGATAACTGGGCAGCGTTCCATTAGTGGCGTGCAAGAGGAGCCAAATACACTTACAAGTTCATTTTCAGGAAGGAGAATGCTTTTAAGGTGCTTTCTAGGAGATATACAACCCCAGTATGAGTGGCAAAGTTCTCCATCTCTGCCTATCCCTCTTGCTTTTCAGGTTGCAGGGAGCCTAGCACCCATTCTCCATGTTTGGTGGTCCTGTCAGAAAGCCTTAATATTTTTTATTGTACTCTTTTATTCGCTCAGTACTGTCGTCCAAATTAAAGTGTAACCCTTTGGAAATCTTGATACACAAGCCTATCCCATCTTTGACAGAACCCAAGAGGATGTGAGTGGGGTTTGTCTTTCTGGTAATTCAAAAAACAATAGCCAAAGACTGGCGCCAGCCATTTCTTAATTTTGCCAAGTTTAAATAGAGCCTTATGGGCATCATGGTGCACAAGAAGCTCATGAACAGTTGGATCTGGATTGTTCCCTGGTGTCGATATGACCCTTGTACCATTCAGCTTTGGGTTACTGGGATGCCTTTTCTCCCTCTCCTCCTCCTTGTCTCCAGGCAAGCTTCTCTCTCTTCTTCCCCTTTTCCCCTTTCCTCCCTTTTCTCTTTGTTCCCTCCTCGCACTTTCTCTATTTCCTCTCTCAAAGTCTATGAATCCATAAATTACCCTTTTTCCAATGGAGCTATGTCATGGGCCCTCATGGCATTATATTAGTGCACTATTTATCTTAGCCCTCGATTTGAAAAAAACAAAGGGAATCATGGGGCTTTTTGGGCTCATTGTTATATTTTATGTTCCATGCTGTAATTTTGATACCTTTGCCCTTCATTTTATTGTACCCACTTGTGTATTGCTTTTACAATGCCTGTGATTTTAAAATAAAAATCTTTGTAAAATAAAATACAAAAACAAAACAAAAAAATGTATTACCTTTTCCTAGGACAGGGTGGATATCAGGCATACCAAGCCTTGCTGTATGAACAGAACACTCTCAGGTGCAAAACATCTCTCTCTTTCTTCAACTTAACATAAAACTTAATGTGACGTCAGAAGGGGGCGGTGCCACCGAGTTATGTAACTGGGTGGCCCCGCCCCTTGCCTATAAAAGAGCTGTCAAAGCTAAAGAGCAGTATGTGTGGGGTAGCCTCTGCAGAGGTGGAAGCGTTTTTTTATTTATTTTATTTCTCGGGTCTGGCGGGCCCCCGTAATTGATGATGGATTTACATCGAAGGACACTATTTTTTTTTCTTTTTAATTAAAAAAACTGTTCTGTTTTGGGGGAAAATCACACCTTTTTTTTTTTTGGCATTGGAATGGGTCCCTCTTAAGATCCATACAAGACCTGCAGGGCTTGGTATGGATTGGGGAAGACCATCACATCTTGGTATGGATTGGGGAAGACCATCACATCTTTTTTTTTTTTTCACTGACAGCTCATTTGTTTAATGAGAATTCCCCTGGGTACCAGCAGAAACAAGTTCTTGGTTGTTAGGACACCAGTGGGTGCCAGGTCCTTGACAACCAATGACTCATCCCTGCTATTGACAGCAGGAATGAGTCACTAGTTGTTAGGATGGATGGGTGCTGGGTCCTTAACAGCCAATGACTCTTCCCTGCTGGCAAAGGATGAGATAAAACACAGTAGTATAAAAAATACATCAAAATTCACGTTGCACTATATAATCATACTGAAAATCGGGTCACATTGCAGATGCACTAGTGTAAACCAAGCCTAATTATCTTTTCAACCCTTGACAATGTAAATATACTGTATTTACCACTGAAAACATTTTGCTTGGCACTCTGAAGGTTTTGTTGTGCTGCTTGACAGAATCAAGTCTTTGTATTTCATTCTCAAATCATCCAGATTGTGCATCTTGAATGAAATCCTTTTTGGGCTTTAAGGCTTTTCCTCAGGAGAAAACATGGGATTGGGCCTTCCATTTCTGTTACATTTATTGTCACTTAACAAAGCAACTGATACCTTTTTAAAGCACCAAAAATAATCTTAAACTGTATTTTGGCATTTAACATTTCCAAAAACACATAGATACTTTAATCATACTGTGCATGAAGCTTTCAAGAACTTAGAGCTCTCTACACACAGTTTCATTGTAAATCACAAAGGAAAAATTTGGGTCACTGAAGTCAAAGCAAAGTTTTGCTATTTATCCAAATCCATTGTAAAAAGGCACCTTTAATAACTTTAAAAACTAAAGTATCATTATCAAGGATACCTAAGGAAACTTAAGCAGATTTATGTGGGAAGGCTTGTTGTATTAAATCATTTTCTCATTGAATTAATAATAGAAGTTAAAGCAAATTATATACCAAACTGAAGCAATAAAGAAATTATTTTTACTTAGCAATTTATTTAAAATAGTTATTTAAATATCAGTGGAAAATCAGTTTTTTTAGGTTTTTCTACTTATGGCATATGCATTTATTGCAGGAGAGTAAGTTAGGAGATCAGGTCTACTTATTTTTACATTTTTTCAGTCTCGCCAATTGTCTTATGGTGGAATACCAAAAATGGTATGACTAGTACACATGGGCTGAATGCCGAGAGACACCGGCTGGTTCAATAAAGACCAGCTGACATTAGGCCCATGTGTATGTCAGCTGGTACGACAGAAGCTGAATGTTTGGTCGGCTTCTGTCTGATGAGCATGCTGAAATACCATCAGCCAACCAGCTCCCAATCATAGCTCTCAGCCAATGGCTGAAAGCGCTGACCAGAATGTTCTGGCGGGGGGCCCTCCCCCTGTCAGAACACAATATCTTAGTGGGGGAGATCGCTGTACTAACATCAGACTATTAGTAATGTGGCTCCCACCAGAGCTGTCAGTTTTGAAAAAAAAAAAAAACTATTTGTGTGTACTCCTCTTTACTGACACATATACATAAAACTTCTTACACTAAAAAGTAGTGTGTTAAATATACACTGTAATTCAAGATGATGTAGTTATACCTCTCTATAACAATACAGCTGGACATTATTTATTAAAGTGTGTTACAGTTTGTTAAGACAGTTTGCAAACATATTTATTTATGACTGTTTTTCATAGAAGAATTGCACAGTAAACAGTAGCCTAGATACAAGAAAAACTTTGGTATAATCCATTATTTTTCCACAAGATGTATATGGCTATACATGCTTGCAATGATAGGACCTTGAAGAAGGGGGTATACCCTGAAAATGTGTCCTAACATTTTTGGATGATAATGCAAATAAAAAAAAAGACATTTACATTATTATTTTATTTTACACATTAAAGGCATCTGGAATCAGAGAGGATGGAGGGGTCAGATAGGCTTAGTTAAACTGAAAAATCTTTCATGTATAGATCTTACTTATATTGGGGATTTAAAGGCACCCCAGTGAATCACACATCAAACTATCCATATAACAAATAAAATGTAATAACTTTATTTCAAAGTAAAAAAAGTTATCAACTTTTTTAGAAAGGAAGGAACACTGCATACCACCCCAGTGTATGAATATGTGGCCTCAGCCAGTGCTGCTCCAGCCACTACCTCTACACGTTTCACCCTGCACATCGGGGCTTGGTCACAGAAGATGGGAAAACAGAGCCAGAAAACAGAACAGTGTGTGTACTTTTGTAAAGTTGGCTACTGTCGGCTTTCAATTTGGAAGTGATACAAGTGGCTGCGAGGACACTGATAAATTCCACAACTGCCACAATGTGTCTTTTGTCACCTCTGCATGACTTCCCCCTCCAGCCATGTTTTCCGAACTTTGCTGTCCCACCACAGAGGCTTGATGGACCTCAGAATATAATTCTCTTCATACTGTATAAAGACTATAAATTCAACAATTGTCTAACTACTTTGTTTAAGGGGGCTTTGGGATAAACTGAGCGAATCCATGAAAGGCCCAAGAGAGTAGTAAGAAGCTATGGAAGAGCCTTTAAAATTAAGCCATGGAATATGGGCTAAGGGAGCATGGCAATGAGCTAATTGGAAAAATTGGCTGAGTGATAATACAACCAAAGTTTGGGTAAACCAAATCCACCTTGGGCTTGGGATCTGTATACTAATCATTTTCTAAAACATTTTTTTTGCCTGCTATGTAAAAGTAATAACTACCTTCTGAATCACTTTGATTGTTTGGCCAGAGACATAAGGAGATAGGGCTCAGAAATAAAACAGAAATTTTAGGAGTATAATCATCTTCACCACCTACACCCTTCCCAAAACGGAGATTTGGTATGGTACCTACACTCCTAACAATTGCTTGATGTGAGAAAACACCTGTGGGTAGTAAGAATGGTACATCTTACAAAGGGCTGGGGCTAAGCAAATGCCCAAGTATAGGAGCAGTTCCCCACACCAAAGAAAGCCAAATGTAATAAGTTAGGATAATATAGTGTGGCAAATTTCTAGAGGTATACCCCTAGACCTGACAGATCATGAAAAGTGTGTAAAGTAAATATCAAATTCAGAAAGGAGACCACTTGATCTGACAAAAACAGGACATCGTCTTTGTACATACAGTGCCTTGTGAAAGTATTCAACCCCCTTGAACTTTGCGACCTTTTGCCACATTTCAGGCTTCAAACATAAAGATATAAAACTATAATTTTTTGTGAAGAATCAACAACAAGTGGGACACAATCATGAAGTGGAATGAAATTTATTGGATATTTCAAACTTTTTTAACAAATAAAAAACTGAAAAATTGCAAAAGGTCGCAAAGTTCAAGGGGGCCGAATACTTTCGCAAGGCACTGTACTCAACTTAAATTCATGATCCCCCTTTGCATAATCCTAGTGAGCTAGGGGTTCCACATCCAATGTGAATAAAATGGATGAGAAGAGACAACCCTGCCTTGTTCTACAACCAAGGGTAAAATATTCTGAGTTACAGCCTGGCAGTTTAATGCGTTTACAGGGGTGGTGACAGAGGGCCCAGGAGATATGCACAAAAGCACCCTGGAAACCAAATTTAGCCAAGATGGTGTCTAATAGTGTTGAGCGAACACGGACTGTATTATTCGTGTTCGTACCGAATAATTGGATTTTTTTTACCCGAACACGGACACGGACACTTTACTGTATGTTCGGGTAAAAATCCGTGTTCGGTCGTTTTATTTCCGGGTTTTGCATGCTTTGGCGCTCTTTTCATGGCGGGCTTTCAACAGCCAATCAACAATCGTTTAACTGGTGTGCCTTAAGCCATCCCAGCCATGCCTGCAAATGTCTTAGTAGCTGTGATTGGCCGTCTGAAGCATGTGACCAAGTCTTTATAAGTTCGAGGCAGCCGCCGCAGCAGCGTCATTCTGCTGCTTAGCTAAGGGACAGAGCACACATCAATGTGCTGGCTGCTGATTAGGGAAAGATAGGCAGGAAAAAACCATTTGTGTCCGGATAGAATTGAGGGACAGGTCGGAGTGTTTAGGCAGGGCGAGTTGTAGGCATTTTAGGGATAGAGTCTGCTGAATTATAGGGTCAGTGTCTTCTACAAACTACAATCGATATTGCTGTGTGGGGGGTGGGGTGAATCTGCACTCAATCCTGATCTACGATCTCTTCTCAATCCTGTTAGGGACAGAGTCTGCTGAATTTTAGGGAAACTGTGTTCTACAAACTACAATCGATATTGCTGTGTGGTGTGGGATTGGAGATAGGCAGGTGTCAGTGATCCACATCCATTTTTCTGTGTGTGAGCTGCAGTGAACACAATCTTTTTGGGCTGCAGTGAACACAATCTTTTTGGGCTGCAGTGAACACAATCTTTTTGGGCTGCAGTGAACACAATCTTTTTGGGGTGCAGTGAACAAAATCTTTTTGGGGTGCAGTGAACACAATCCTTTTTGGTGTGCAGTGAACACAATCTTTGTGGGGTGCAGTGAACAAAATCCTTTGTGGGGTGCAGTGAACACAATCTTTTTGGGGTGCAGTGAACAAAATCCTTTTTGGGGTGCAGTGAACAACATCCTTTTTGGGGTGCAGTGAACACAATCTTTTTGGGGTGCAGTGAACAAAATCCTTTGTGGGGTGCAGTGAACACAATCTTTTTGGGGTGCAGTGAACACAATCTTTTTGGGGTGGAGTGAACAACATCCTTTTTGGGGTGCAGTGAACAAAATCCTTTTTGGGGTGCAGTGAACAAAATCATTTTTGGGGTGCAGTGAACACAATCTTTTTGGGGTGCAGTGAACACAATCTTTGTGGGGTGCAGTGAACACAATCTTTTTGGGGTGGAGTGAACAACATCCTTTTTGGGGTGCAGTGAACAACATCCTTTTTGGGGTGCAGTGAACACAATCTTTTTGGGGTGCAGTGAACACAATCTTTGTGGGGTACAGTGAACAGAATCTTTGTGGGGTGCAGTGAACACAATCTTTGGGGGGTACAGTGAACACAATCTTTTTGGGGTGCAGTGAACACAATCTTTGTGGGGTGCAGTGAACACAATCTTTTTGGGGTGGAGTGAACAAAATCATTTTTGGGGTGCAGTGAACAACATCCTTTTTGGGGTGCAGTGATCAAAATCCTTTTTGGGGTGCAGTGAACACAATCTTTTTGGGGTGCAGTGAACAAAATCCTTTGTGGGGTGCAGTGAACAGAATCTTTGTGGGGTGCAGTGAACACAATCTTTGGGGGGGTACAGTGAACACAATCTTTTTGGGGTGCAGTGAACACAATCTTTGTGGGGTACAGTGAACAGAATCTTTGTGGGGTGCAGTGAACACAATCTTTGGGGGGTACAGTGAACACAATCTTTTTGGGGTGCAGTGAACACAATCTTTGGGGGGTACAGTGAACACAATCTTTTTGGGGTGCAGTGAACACAATCTTTGTGGGGTGCAGTGAACACAATCTTTGGGGGGGTACAGTGAACACAATCTTTTTGGGGTGCAGTGAACAACATCCTTTTAGGGTGCAGTGAACACAATCTTTGTGGGGTGCAGTGAACAACATCCTTTTAGGGTGCAGTGAACACAATCTTTGTGGGGTACAGTGAACAGAATCTTTGTGGGGTGCAGTGAACACAATCTTTGGGGGGTACAGTGAACACAATCTTTGTGAGGTGCAGTGAACACAATCTTTGTGGGGTGCAGTGAACACAATCATTGTGGGGTGCAGTGAACTCAATCTTTGTGGGGTACAGTGAACACAATCTCATACTTCTGAAGATTTGAGGGTGCTGCCTGTTCCATACTCCCCCTACTCCTCATCTAGCCTTTTAGGGGTACAAACAATAGTAATTGGGGCCTAGTGTGGTTGTGTACGTGTGATATACATACACTTTTTTTGGATCATATTTTCTATTCCGCTATTTAATCAAAAACCTTTGGGGATCAGTTAAATTGGGGGATAGTCTGTGTTGGTACGTGTGAGAGAGATCCACCTTTCCAAGTTGTTGGGGTTCATCTCATACTTCTGAAGGTTTGAGGGTGCTGCCTGTTCCATACTCCCCCTACTCCTAGCCTTTTAGGGGTACAAACAATAGTAATTGGGGCCTAGTGTGGTTGTGTACGTGTGATATACATACACTTTTTTTGGATCATATTTTCTATTCCGCTATTTAATCAAAAACCTTTGGGGATCAGTTAAATTGGGGGATAGTCTGTGTTGGTACGTGTGAGAGAGATCCACCTTTCCAAGTTGTTGGGGTTCATCTCATACTTCTGAAGGTTTGAGGGTGCTGCCTGTTCCATACCCCCCCTACTCCTCATCTAGCCTTTTAGGGGTACAAACAATAGTAATTGGGGCCTAGTGTGGTTGTGTACGTGTGATATACATACACTTTTTTTGGATCATATTTTCTATTCCGCTATTTAATCAAAAACCTTTGGGGATCAGTTAAATTGGGGGATAGTCTGTGTTGGTACGTGTGAGAGAGATCCACCTTTCCAAGTTGTTGGGGTTCATCTCATACTTCTGAAGGTTTGAGGGTGCTGCCTGTTCCATACCCCCCCTACTCCTCATCTAGCCTTTTAGGGGTACAAACAATAGTAATTGGGGCCTAGTGTGGTTGTGTACGTGTGATATACATACACTTTTTTTGGATCATATTTTCTATTCCGCTATTTAATCAAAAACCTTTGGGGATCAGTTAAATTGGGGGATAGTCTGTGTTGGTACGTGTGAGAGAGATCCACCTTTCCAAGTTGTTGGGGTTCATCTCATACTTCTGAAGGTTTGAGGGTGCTGCCTGTTCCATACCCCCCCTACTCCTCATCTAGCCTTTTAGGGGTACAAACAATAGTAATTGGGGCCTAGTGTGGTTGTGTACGTGTGATATACATACACTTTTTTTGGATCATATTTTCTATTCCGCTATTTAATCAAAAACCTTTGGGGATCAGTTAAATTGGGGGATAGTCTGTGTTGGTACGTGTGAGAGAGATCCACCTTTCCAAGTTGTTGGGGTTCATCTCATACTTCTGAAGGTTTGAGGGTGCTGCCTGTTCCATACCCCCCCTACTCCTCATCTAGCCTTTTAGGGGTACAAACAATAGTAATTGGGGCCTAGTGTGGTTGTGTACGTGTGATATACATACACTTTTTTTGGATCATATTTTCTATTCCGCTATTTAATCAAAAACCTTTGGGGATCAGTTAAATTGGGGGATAGTCTGTGTTGGTACGTGTGAGAGAGATCCACCTTTCCAAGTTGTTGGGGTTCATCTCATACTTCTGAAGGTTTGAGGGTGCTGCCTGTTCCATACCCCCCCTACTCCTCATCTAGCCTTTTAGGGGTACAAACAATAGTAATTGGGGCCTAGTGTGGTTGTGTACGTGTGATATACATACACTTTTTTTGGATCATATTTTCTATTCCGCTATTTAATCAAAAACCTTTGGGGATCAGTTAAATTGGGGGATACTCTGTGTTGGTACGTGTGAGAGAGATCCACCTTTCCAAGTTTTTGGGGTTCATCTCATACTTCTGAAGATTTGAGGGTGCTGCCTGTTCCATACCCCCCCTACTCCTCATCTAGCCTTTTAGGGGTACAAACAATAGTAATTGGGGCCTAGTGCCCATACTTCTGAAGGTTTGAGGGTGCTGCCTGTTCCATACCCCCCCTACTCCTCATCTAGCCTTTTAGGGGTACAAACAATAGTAATTGGGGCCTAGTGTGGTTGTGTACGTGTGATATACATACACTTTTTTTGGATCATATTTTCTATTCCGCTATTTAATCAAAAACCTTTGGGGATCAGTTAAATTGGGGGATAGTCTGTGTTGGTACGTGTGAGAGAGATCCACCTTTCCAAGTTGTTGGGGTTCATCTCATACTTCTGAAGGTTTGAGGGTGCTGCCTGTTCCATACCCCCCCTACTCCTCATCTAGCCTTTTAGGGGTACAAACAATAGTAATTGGGGCCTAGTGTGGTTGTGTACGTGTGATATACATACACTTTTTTTGGATCATATTTTCTATTCCGCTATTTAATCAAAAACCTTTGGGGATCAGTTAAATTGGGGGATAGTCTGTGTTGGTACGTGTGAGAGAGATCCACCTTTCCAAGTTTTTGGGGTTCATCTCATACTTCTGAAGATTTGAGGGTGCTGCCTGTTCCATACCCCCCCTACTCCTCATCTAGCCTTTTAGGGGTACAAACAATAGTAATTGGGGCCTAGTGTGGTTGTGTACGTGTGATATACATACACTTTTTTTGGATCATATTTTCTATTCCGCTATTTAATCAAAAACCTTTGGGGATCAGTTAAATTGGGGGATAGTCTGTGTTGGTACGTGTGAGAGAGATCCACCTTTCCAAGTTGTTGGGGTTCATCTCATACTTCTGAAGGTTTGAGGGTGCTGCCTGTTCCATACTCCCCCTACTCCTAGCCTTTTAGGGGTACAAACAATAGTAATTGGGGCCTAGTGTGGTTGTGTACGTGTGATATACATACACTTTTTTTGGATCATATTTTCTATTCCGCTATTTAATCAAAAACCTTTGGGGATCAGTTAAATTGGGGGATAGTCTGTGTTGGTACGTGTGAGAGAGATCCACCTTTCCAAGTTGTTGGGGTTCATCTCATACTTCTGAAGGTTTGAGGGTGCTGCCTGTTCCATACCCCCCCTACTCCTCATCTAGCCTTTTAGGGGTACAAACAATAGTAATTGGGGCCTAGTGTGGTTGTGTACGTGTGATATACATACACTTTTTTTGGATCATATTTTCTATTCCGCTATTTAATCAAAAACCTTTGGGGATCAGTTAAATTGGGGGATAGTCTGTGTTGGTACGTGTGAGAGAGATCCACCTTTCCAAGTTGTTGGGGTTCATCTCATACTTCTGAAGGTTTGAGGGTGCTGCCTGTTCCATACCCCCCCTACTCCTCATCTAGCCTTTTAGGGGTACAAACAATAGTAATTGGGGCCTAGTGTGGTTGTGTACGTGTGATATACATACACTTTTTTTGGATCATATTTTCTATTCCGCTATTTAATCAAAAACCTTTGGGGATCAGTTAAATTGGGGGATAGTCTGTGTTGGTACGTGTGAGAGAGATCCACCTTTCCAAGTTTTTGGGGTTCATCTCATACTTCTGAAGATTTGAGGGTGCTGCCTTTTCCATACCCCCCCTACTCCTCATCTAGCCTTTTAGGGGTACAAACAATAGTAATTGGGGCCTAGTGTGGTTGTGTACGTGTGATATACATACACTTTTTTTGGATCATATTTTCTATTCCGCTATTTAATCAAAAACCTTTGGGGATCAGTTAAATTGGGGGATAGTCTGTGTTGGTACGTGTGAGAGAGATCCACCTTTCCAAGTTGTTGGGGTTCATCTCATACTTCTGAAGGTTTGAGGGTGCTGCCTGTTCCATACCCCCCCTACTCCTCATCTAGCCTTTTAGGGGTACAAACAATAGTAATTGGGGCCTAGTGTGGTTGTGTACGTGTGATATACATACACTTTTTTTGGATCATATTTTCTATTCCGCTATTTAATCAAAAACCTTTGGGGATCAGTTAAATTGGGGGATAGTCTGTGTTGGTACGTGTGAGAGAGATCCACCTTTCCAAGTTGTTGGGGTTCATCTCATACTTCTGAAGGTTTGAGGGTGCTGCCTGTTCCATACTCCCCCTACTCCTAGCCTTTTAGGGGTACAAACAATAGTAATTGGGGCCTAGTGTGGTTGTGTACGTGTGATATACATACACTTTTTTTGGATCATATTTTCTATTCCGCTATTTAATCAAAAACCTTTGGGGATCAGTTAAATTGGGGGATAGTCTGTGTTGGTACGTGTGAGAGAGATCCACCTTTCCAAGTTGTTGGGGTTCATCTCATACTTCTGAAGGTTTGAGGGTGCTGCCTGTTCCATACTCCCCCTACTCCTCATCTAGCCTTTTAGGGGTACAAACAATAGTAATTGGGGCCCAGTGTGGTTGTGTACGTGTGATATACATACACTTTTTTTGGATCATATTTTCTATTCCGCTATTTAATTTAACTGGGCCTCCATGCGAGACCTGTGTGCCTTGTTGCGCTGTTTTGAGTACTCCACCAACATGGCCAGTGGCAATGACGCCGTTCTCAGCTTAACTATCCCACTTCTATGCCTCCTTGAAAAAACAATTCGGGCGATGATGGAAGAGGATGTGGCACAGGATGAGGAGGAGGAGGAGGAGGATGAAGAGGTAACATTTCCAAGGCTTTCAGGGCAGTCATTCGCAAGGGGCTCCGAGGGTGGGTTCCTGCACACGCAAACGCCAGGGACGCAATTGTCCAGCAGGGGCACAGTTCTGGAGGATGAGGAGGATGAGGAGGAGGAGGAGCTGGAGGAGGAGATGGAACCATGTTCACAGCAGGGTGGCACCCAGGCCAGCTCATGGCCATCACTGGTGCGTGGCTGGGGGGATACAGAGGACACGGACGATACACCTCCCACAGAGGACAGCCTTTCGTTGCCTCTGGGCAGCCTGGCACACATGAGCGATTACATGCTGCAGTGTCTCCACAACGACCGCCGAGTTGCCCACATTCTAACTTGTGCTGATTACTGGGTGGCCACGCTGCTGGATCCCCATTACAAGGACAACGTACCGTCCTTAATTCACTCACTGGAGCGCGATCGCAAGATGCGCGAGTACAAGCGCACGCTGGTAGACGCCATGCTGCTGGCATTCCCATCTGACAGCGGGGCCACAGTGGAAGCACAAGGCAGAGGAGGAGGAGGAGGAGGTCGCCAACGCAACCAGGGCACCGCCAGCACCTCAGAAGGCAGGGTTAGCATGGCCGAAATGTGGAAAAGCTTTGTCAGCACGCCACAACAAACAGCAGCACCAGCAGCTCAGATGGAACGTCTTAGCAGGAGGCAGCATTTTACCAACATGGTGGAGCAGTATGTGTGCACACGCCTACATGTAGTGAATGACGGGTCTGCCCCCTTCAACTTCTGGGTCTCCAAATTGGGCACATGGCCTGAGCTTGCCCTTTACGCCTTGGAGGTGCTGGCGTGCCCTGCAGCCAGTGTATTATCTGAACGGGTATTTAGCACGGCTGGGGGCGTTATAACAGACAAGCGCAGCCGCCTGTCCAGAGACAATGTGGACAAGCTCACGTTCATTAAAATGAACCAGGCATGGATCCCACGGGACTTTTCCGTACCTTATGCAGAATAGCAATGGATACCGACCTTACCCACCCATTGTTCCATTTTTGCTCTTTCTCACTCTTTTGGGGTGTACCCTCATTTAAAATTTTTGAAAAGAAGCAGTGTTGGCTACCTCGTCCTCCTCCTCAGGGCCAGATTAATGTAGGGGCTATTGGAGCTGCAGCTCCAGGCCCCTACCTTTTATATAGGCCCCGGGTTGGCCATATTCACTGTTACCGCTCTTCTGTCACTTGTAAACACAGAAGTCTGGCTTCTTCCCCAGGCAGCACCCTCAGAACCTCCCCACACAGCGTGAAGGCCGGACAAGGAGGGACAGTTGGCGATGCATGGATGTGTTTATGGGCTTCAGAGACAGCATCCCATGTTGAATTAGGCATGCATGGCTGCACCCTTCCTCCTCTGGGTGCATGGCAAGGCACGGCCCTTAAGGCCCTTCAAAATCCTCAGCACCAAGCCCATGATGCTGTTAATCCGGCCCTGGTCCTCCTCCACCGCCGCTTCCACCTACACCGCCCATAGGTGTGCGCAGCCTATTGCATTAAGGTGTGCACCCCAAAGTTGAAATACACATGCATGTGTTTGCCAGCAGGGAGAGTAATGTATCGGGGCCATGTACCTGTAGGCAAGGAGAAATAGAGCAGAGCAGGTCCCAGGGAGATCTTTCCCATCTCCTCACTGGCAATGCTATGTGCCCTAGGTGATTAGGGTGTGCCCAGGCACACCCAGCACACCCTGTGCGCACGCCTATGTCACCGCCACATCCACCACCACCTCAACCTCCCTCCTACTCCATATGGGCCTCGTCCTTCAGAGATGAAGAAGAACATTGTTTTATTTTTCTGTTTTTTTTTGTTGTTTTAAGTTATTTCCCTATCCACATTTGTTTGCAGAGCACTTGCCATGCTCTTAATTACGTTTTGCTGCCATTTGCAGCACTCTAGCCCTTTCCTTTGGTGTTTTAGAGCCATTTTAGTGCCTTAAAGTTCGGGTCCCCATTGACTTCAATGGGGTTCGGTGTCCGGGAAAAGTTCGGTAAAAGTCCGGGACACGGACCCGGACTTTTTTTTAAAGTTCGGCCGAACCCGTCGAACACGGACATCTAGGTGTCCGCTCAACCCTAGTGTCTAAATAAGGCCATGATACTTGAATAATAAAAGCTCAAATGAATATTATCCTTGATCTGCCTGGACGGTATAAAACCAGTCTGGTTTGGGGAAATCAAGGTGGTTATAATTGAAGAGAGCCTGTCCGCTAAATAAACGGGCAAAAAATGTTGATGTCATTATTGATAACAGAAATAGGGTAGTCATTTTGTAGGAGGGTTTGCTCTTTTTTTGGTTTAGGAATGAGGGACATGTTCGCTAAAAGCATACTATCAGGAAAAGTGTGGCGCTTAAGGATATATTTATATAATTTTGGTAATTTAGGAACCAAATGACCAATACATTTTTTTAATTAGAAACCAAAAAAATGTCCGGGCTTGTGGCTTTGAATGATTCCAACAAGGCGATAATAGAATGTATTACTTCTTTAGAGCATGGGGTGTTCAAAATTTGCACCTGCTCCTCAGAGAGTTTTGGAAGGGGTAGAACATCCAACCAGGTTGTGGAAGAGGGACAAGCCAGAGAAGAGGGAGGGAAAAGAAGTTCCTGGTAGAATTAGGAAAAAACTCTCCAGCAATTTAGCAGGGAGGTTAACACTATATTTTCATTAACATTTCTGAATTTGTAAGTATGCAGTGGCTGGAAAAACTGAATAAGCTTCCTCAGAAACATGGCAGAGGCTGAGTTGCTATACAATGGAAAATGGGCTTGAGACCAACATAAAGACTTTTCAGTTTGCTCAGAGAAAATAGTTGCAAGTGCGATTCTCTTTTGATTAAATTGCTGGAGGAGATCCTAGGAGTGATTGTGGTTATATAGATGGTACAGCTTGTCTAAATCCTGTGTAAGCTTGGTGATATCTGCCAACTTACTCCTCTTTCTGGCAATTTACATCTCAATCAAGTGACCTGCATGACAGTTTTGTGGGCTGCCCACAACCTGGTAGGAAGGATTTTCGGAATATCATTATTTTGAGTAATCAGACAACTGAGCAACAAACTCAGGATCTGTGAAAAACAGCAAAAGATACAGGTGTCCTTTTATGAACTGGAGATAAGCAGTGATCCTGCTGATCACAGCTCAGTTTATGAAACAGAAATGATCAGCGGAGAACATGTTCTTCGCTGATCATCTCTTCACATGGGAATCTGTCATTGACTGACACAGAAACAGCCAGGCTATGAAGCTGCGATCCCCGCACTTCACTGGCGATCTGTGCCAGAATTCACACTCCCGGGTTCACCAGCCTGGAGCTTGTGAAGCGGGGGAGTGAAGACCAAATTGGGGGAGAACTGAGGGGGAAAAAGGAAGATTATCGACTTCCTTCTTCCTCGTTCAAACCCCCCCAACACAGTAATCATGTCCCCCTGCCATATTTATGTATATATATACATGTATATATATACACACATACATGTAGATATATATTTAATGTGTATATATATATATATATATATATATATATATAATGTATGCATGTGTGTATTCAGTGTATATATATATATATATATATATATATTTATGTAAGGGGACTATTATTTATTAACCTTAGTGGGGATCGTGTACTCAGCAGTGATAATTTATCACTGCTTGTTAAAGCGCGCCAGGGATTTTCATACTACGGTAATCTCGCTTTGTCTCACGAGATTACAGGCGCTCCATTGACTTCTACGCAGATCTCCGAGAAAACCGTCCTCCTCTGATCACCCTGGGAGAACTGAAGTTCTCCGCTTCATAAAAAGGGTGCCAGAGGTGATCATTTTCCCCGGAGAACTGCAGAGAAGCCAACAGAGAAAAAAATTCACCCGGTCATAAAAGTACACCACAATGTGATGGTCTGACCATGAGCAGGAAACAATACAAGCCATGGAAGAGTTGACAAGTAAAACAGGGGTGCTATAGAAATAGTCTAAACATGAGTAACTATCATGGGGTGAGAGTAAAATGTATATTCCCTAGCACCAGCATTTAGAGCTCTCCGGGTATCAAAAAGTTGGTGAGGACTGAGAAAACAAGTCAGGGTCTTAGAAAAAGCACTAGCAGTACTTACAATGCAGCTTCTGTCCAGTGTGGAGGGAACCACCAGATTAAACTTGCTGCCAATCACCAGGTGGAGGGAGAGATATCTATCCAGGATCTGAACAAATTACTTAAAGAAATTGGCCTGTGAATCATTAGGAGCATACACATTTGTTATTGTAATTACTTTACCTTGTAAAGAACCTTGGACAATCTGGAATCTACTGGCAGGATCTTTGTAGATATGTTGAACCTCTATTATTACTGTGTTTTTTACAGAATATCACATCGCCACAAGATCTGGACTCAAAGGTGATAAAATAACAATGCTTAAAAGAATGATTAAAGTATATGGGGTGGTTGTTTTCAGAAAAGTAAGTCCCCTGAAGGAGAAGAATATCAGCCCCTATGTGCTTATAAGGCCTTCTTCCTTTTTTGGGGAGAAAAAAAAACCCTAGTTTTTGAGACCCATAATGAGTCAGGGAAAAAAATAAGATACCAGTGTGAGACCAGATCTCGGAGTATGCCATCTAGCAAACAAAAAAATAACATAAATAGGCTAGCTTATAGACAATTAACGACCTATAGGACCATAACCCAAGATAAAGTGTTCATAGAAACCTGCACGAAAAAGCAAAAAATTCCAAAAGGAAAAAAAGGAAAACACAAGTCGGGAGTCTGGAACCTAATGGAGTCGGGGGGACAGACAATCCACCGACTACAGCAAAACCAAACTTTGGCTGTAGAATCCAATACTCCAGGTTATAGTCTGTGCCAATCAACAGAGGCAAAAAAGTATACTCAACAATACAAAAAAAACAAAAACAAACAGTCTTGTCTGGTGAGGGGGCCTAAATAAAGGCTCAGAAGATGGTGTAATACAGTCTATACTGTACACCAGGCCGCTGCAGACCAAGAGTAGGGAGTCATTCAGGAGTTCTGACCTTAACCCGATAGAACACCTTTGGGACCACCTTTGTGATCTTCTCTTCCATCATCAGTGCCTGACCTCACAAATGTGCTTTTGGAAGAATGGCTAAACATTCTCAAAGACATACTCCTAAACCTTGTGGACAGTCTTCCCAGAAGAGTTGAAGCTGTTATAGCTGCAAAGGGTGGGCCAACTCAATATTGAACCCTACGGACTAAGACTGGGATACCATTAAAGTTCATGTACGTGTTAAGGCAGTTGTCCCAATACTTTTGATAATATATTGTAAAAGCTAAAGGGTTTTTGTTTTAATCATTACTTGAAATATGACAAAACAATGTTTTTCAAATATCCTCTAAAATGTTCCCCATTGCTCAAAACTGATACACTGTAAAACATTTTTAAACTACACATCAAATGGATGTTGAGGTCACTGTTCTTAGCTTTACATCAATAGATTTTGCAAAATGAAAAAGGCTCTATGCCCATATACATGAAGGAGATTGCAGAATCAAATATAGAACTCTATATATAAACCATAAAGAATGATGTATGATTTTTTTTTTGTGTCCTTCGGAGTCTAAGGTATTTTTACAATCATAGTTTTATTTGAGACACACAGTAGAGTTATTTTGGGAAGTACATTTGACATGCATAATGAAAACTGCATTTCTGAGTAACGTGATTATAAGCAATTTAGCACTGCCTGTTTGCTACCATTTAATTATCAGCATACAAAACAAAGACTATACATTTATATGCCTAATGTGCACCTGCCTCCAGTTTTTGGACATTAAAGTTATTATTACTAAAATAATATTAACAATATTGTGCAATAATTCATTTTTAAAGGTCATCAAAGATTACAGCAAAGACTCTAAAGCTGAGTTTTTAGTAGGTTTCTAACAGATTAGAAACATTTACTAAGTGTAACATTAGAAGACTGACAGCCTGACAAGATTCTGGTGCAACAGAAAATAATGAGATAAGAGCTAAGATTTTAGTAACTCTGTTGTGAAGATGATTTTTTCCACAATGCATATACTGTATCTACAGGAATGAGTGAGGTCTTGTTTTACTGCTTGTTCAGATAATGCAAATACTTTAGTGTGACTAGTCAGGGCACAGGTTCACATAAAGAGCCCATAGCATAGAGACATTGTGCTGTGATGGCTTAACTGTGGTGACAGGCATTGGGGTTCTGTTTTACTTGAAGATGAATGCAATCCTAAATCTTAATTTTCAAAATGTAACTAAAACAAAGCACCCAAATGTGTAATTTATTGCAGCGCACCAGTTTTTAGGTTAGGTGGTTGCGTTCTTTTTTTTTTTTTTTTTTTTTTAAGCTTGTTTATCCTTTATTTTAACACAGCAATCCTGAAAACCACTCAATAACAACAAAATCTTGTCTTGGATGGCTATGCTCATTTCTCCATGGTATCTATGATGGGAGCCATCATTGCACTCAATTTCAAACATGTCTTCCTTTCCTTATGTTCTTTACACAGAGGGAAATTATTTGTTTACAGAAGGAAAATATTATTGTTAATGCTTTCAGTTCAGCTCACAGGTATTTACAAGGAAACTGCATTACAAGAAAAAGTAGCAGGTATTTTTTGTACATAAAATAGAGTCAATAAACCATCACTCTTAAGTAGCGCTACACTTAATTGGCAATAACTATCTAGTACTAAATGTGTATGCGGTTTAAAATTGGATTACGCTATGTTTGCTATTCTTTTCTCTGAGCCATTGTACACCTCAGTTTGTGCGGATTATTGGATTGGATTGGATTGAAGATTGTTTGAAATCATCACATGGACTTTATTTATAAACTGTTTATAAAGTGATTTTTTTCATTGTTACATGTTTAGCACTGGGCGGTTAGTCCTTGCAAAATTAAGTGTAGCTCTACCTAAGAGTGTTGTTTTATTGACTCTATTTTTGTTTAAGATTTAATTTTTATTAAGGTGGCAGGCCACTGTACACTTGTGAACATTTATTTTGTTTGAGTTGTGCCTGAGCATGGAGATTTTGGGGTTTAAACTTGCTGAAAATGTTCTCAGCCAGTAACATTTTGAACCGGGAAACCAAAAAACTTCATTATACGTTTTTATTGCAATTAGACATCATTTCAAAATTAAAAGTTACAGGAGAGAGCATGCATGACCATGTAGTCTTACTCATGTAGGGGGAGTGGTACATGGGGCCCCCTTGTTTTTCCCGATAAGTCCTCCACCCACAGACCCGGCAGAATTCTAGCATGCATAAAAAGGGGATTTGGCCAGTAACAAAAATCCAATCACCTAAAAACCCCCAACTACCTGAAGATCTCCTTTTCAGGTGTGAACCCTCATATTCTCCTTTCACTTGAAAATCAATGCATAACCCTTCCCAATGGGTCCATATACAGTATGTCTACTAATAATAGCTTGCAGGATAATCTTGGCAAACTGCATAAAGTTGTCTCCCCCCTGTCTGACAGTTTTTAAATAACCACTTCTATCACATTTAACCTAGAGAGACTGGATACCATCATGCTGAATTTCTGCTCCACTCAACATTTTTTCTCAAGGTGGCGGATGTTAATGGAATATACGCTGTCTAAGGAAGACTTGGCATCGACAATCTGTCCCTACAGATACACTGATTGGTACCTGAAATGAGACCTCACCAACTCCTTAGGTAAACCTAAACTACATGACATTGATGTCCCCAGATAATCCCTCCTTTCCTAAATACTCACTCAAATCAGGCCTTAACTATTCTCTATACTATAGACAGGCGAACTTATATTTGTTGCTTCTTCCCCCTTTGTTATTACCAGGTATATTTGCAATATTCAGCTTCCACTCTTGCTAAATACTCAATTTCCTTCTCCCGCTCATGCTAACCCACTTGATTTTACAGGTAAACCACCCCCTACCCTCTCCTTCTTCTCCATTATCCCCCTCTTTTTCCCTCCCATTCCTTCCCCACCCCCTATACCCATCCATACGGAGTCATGGTATAAACTTTGTGTATGTCTATCCTACAAAATATTATCGCATATTGTACTGTTCGGCTCAACCTTAACGTTGTTTACTGCATACTGTATTGTTTACCCTAACTCCTTTCAAACTCCAATAAACATATTAAAAAAAGAAAAAGGGGATATACTCCAGAGGTAAAACTATAATCCTGCCACTTTATAAAACTCTGGTCAGGCCACATCTGGAGTATTCTGTCCAGTTCTGGTCACCAGTTCTCGGAAGGGATGTGCTGGAGCTGGAGATAGTCCAAAAAAGGGCAACGGATTTAACCACTTTAGCCCCAGAGGATTTTGGCTGCTCAATGACCAGGCCCTATTTTGCGATTCGGCACTGCGCGACTTTAACGGACAATTGCCCAATCTTGCGACGCTGTACCCAAATGAAATTGACGCCCTTTTTTCCCCACAAACAGAGCTTTCTTTTGGTGACATTTGATCACCTCTGCGATTTTTTGCGCTATAAACGAAAAAAGAGCAACAATTTTAAAAAATAGCAATATTTTTCACATTTTTTTTATATGAAATTCTCATCAAAAATCAAATTTTTTTAACATTTTAGGCCAATTTGTTTTCTGCTACATATTTAAGGAAAAATCCTTACTACCCAATCATAGTGCTATAGCAAAAAAAACAGGCAACAAACCAGGTAGTAAAAGCCAACTTAATATGTTGTCACTCAGTAAGGTTGAGTTGAGGCTAAAGCGAAGTTCCGGCCACAAAATCGACATAGTCGATTTTGGGCCATCGGCTCCCTATTTGTCACCTGAAAAAGAAATGGGTAGTTACGATTTTTTTTTTTTTTACTTACCTTGTAGTTGCAGAAAAATATACTCACCTTTCTTCCACTTCCTCCCTCGGCGGCCGCGGCCCGCGCCGTCACTTCCGCTTTGCAATGATTCCTGGGAGCTGAACATCATCGCTCCCAGGAATCAATGCGCCTGCACCGGCCCCAACGTCAGTTCCTGTTCAGGCGCGTAATACCTTGCTAAACAGCTTCTGGGCATGCCCAGAAGCTGTGCAGGGATGCCGCTGTGGCCCCAGGAGTGACGGCGGGGCCGTCACAGTGCATCATGGGACCGAAGAGGACGGAAGAGGATCGCACTGGCTTCAAGCTGCCCACACCTGAGATGGCAGCGCTGGAGAAGAAATTTTAAAAGTGAGTATTTCTTCTTGCAGGCAAGTGCGAACCGGGACAGATCAGAGGCTAGCCATTGTGAAATGTACTAGCCCTGACTGTCCCGGGGGTATTTTATTTTTGTGCCCGGAACTCCGCTTTAAGTAAGTTACTTTTTGTGATTTCCTGCGTTATGTTTGTACACTCAAACTTGTGTGTCAGAGGGACTGAAGTTCTTGAGACGATCAAGGCAAAGAATAAAGGTTCCTCCCTTTTTCTCTTTTTTTTGTTTCCTCTCTCTTCTGAGATTCTAGACCAGGGGTCTTCAAACTATGGCCCTCCAGTTGTTCAGGAACTACAATTCCCATTGTGCCTAGTCATGTCTGTGAATGTCAGAGTTTTATAATGCCTCCCTATTCTAGACATTGTGCAGTTATGCATTCACCATGAGATATTAAACACTTGCCGACTGTCGCACGACTATGTACTGCGGCAGTCAGCCTCTCCTGGGCAAAGTGACGTATGGGTACGTCACTCGCCCAAGAGCCTGGAGGGGGCGAGCGCGCGCCGCCTCCGGCGCGCTCCCACCCCCCGCTCGTTCCCTGCCTTCCCCGTGGGTGTGACCGTTGGCTCTGATGTCCGCCGGCCACTTGCGATCTCGCTCAGGAGAGGGAGAAAGACAGATGGCTGATGTAAACACAGCCGTCTGTCATTCTCCCTTAGATCATCACTGAGGCTATACTATCCTGCTACGTAGGATCGTATGTCTCTGTGATGATCTAACAAGCCACGCCCCCTGACAGTTATAGTCACGCCCCTAGGGACACACTTAACCCCTTGATCACCAATAAAGTTAACCCCTTCCTTGCCAGTGTAATTTTTACAGTAACAGTGCATATTTATAGCACTGATTACTGTAGTAATGTCACTGGTACACCCAAAAGTGTCAAAAATGTCAGTCAAGGGTCCGATCTGTCCACCGCAATGTCGCAGTCCCGCAAAAAAAAAAAAAAATCGCAGATCGCCGCCATTACTAGTTTAAAAAAAAACAATAAAAATGACATAAATCTTTACCGCAGTTAGTAAACGCAATAACTTTTGCACAAACCAATCAAAATACGCTTAAGCAATTTTTTTACCAAAAATATGTAGCAGAAAACAAATTGGCCTAAAATGTGAAAAAAATTAGATTTTTACTTTTTTTTTGAGAATTTCATATTAAAAAATGTGAAAAATATTGCTATTTTTTAAATTGTCGCTCTTTTTTTGTTTATAGCGCAAAAAGTAAAATTCGCAGAGGTGATCAAATACCACCAAAAGAAAGCTCTCTTTGTGGGGAAAAAAAGGCCGTCAATTTAATTTTGGTACAGTGTCGCATGACCGCGTAATTGTCCGTTACAATCATGCAGTGCCGAATCGCAAAATACGGCCTGGTCTTTGAGCAGCCAAATCCTCTGGGCTTAAGTGGTTTAGTAATCTTTTTTCTGTGATATTTTGGTGTGGCACTCTCTGGGTGCCCTGCTCCTTGGCCTGGGGCTTTGTGTGTACCAGCCCCCACTGGCATGGGTGTTCTCCTCCCCTGCATTTGTATTTTCAGGTAATCAAGAGAGATCTGGATTCAAAGCCAGATCCTTGACAAATAAACTGTAACATTTGAAATAACATTGAAGTATTAACTTACGTATGTATTTATATATATTTCTATCTAGTGTACTCATTTATGCTCCTTCAAAGAACTGATGAAGTGGATTTTTATCCAAGAAACATTTTGAGAGTGTTGGAGCCTTTTGTAACCAATTGTACTGCTGTAATTGTCACTGTACATTTATATTAGCGCTTAACCACTTTTGGACAAGAAGGTTTTGCCCCCTAATAACCAGGCCATTTTTTGTGATACCGCACTGCGTTACTTTAACTAAAAATTGTGTGGTTGTGCGATGCTGTACCCAAATAAAATTTATGTCCTTTTTTTCCCTACAAATAGAGCTTTCTTTTGGTGGTATTTGATCACCTCTGCGGTCTATATTTTTTGCAATAGAAACAAAAAATATAGTGACAATTCTGAAAAAAATATATATATATTTTTTACATTCTGCTATAAAACAAAGCCAATAAAAAAATTAAACATCTAATTTTTCAACATTTTAGGCCATTATGTATTCTGTCACATATTTTTGGTAACAAAAAAAATCCCAATAAGCGTATATTGATTTAGTTTGCGCAAAAGTTATCGAGTCCACAAACTAGGGGATAGATTCATGGCATTTTGCATTTATTTTATTTTTTTACTAGTAATGGCGGCGATCAGCGATTTTTAGCAGGATTGCGACATTGTGGCAGACAGATCGGACACCTAACTGACATTTTTGACACTTTTGAGGGGACCGGTGACATTACTACATTAATCAGTGCTAAAAATATGCACTGTTACTGTAATAATGACACTGGCAAGGAAGGGGTAACACTAGGGCCAATCAAAGGGTTAAGTGTGTCCCTAGGGGATGCTTTCTAACTGTGTGGGGGATGGACTTACTAGATGAACATAGAGATCTGTGTTCCTGAATAGCAGGAACACATGATCCTTGTGTTCATCTGTGAAAGAATGGCAGTATGCCTTGTTTACATAGGCAGACCGCAGTTCTGTCTCTAAAAGGAGCGATCGCGGGTGGCCAGCGGACATTGAGTCCACCGAACCCGCTGATTGGCTTCTCCTCTAGCCAATCAGCTTTCGTGCCCCCACTGGCTATTGCATGAAACGACATACAGGTATGTCGTTTGGGTAACTGACCTGCTGCAGTATATGTGTGGCGGCTGATCGACAAGTGGTTAAATTTAACATCCAGACATATAGCTCTGGGAAAGGTTTTTGTATAGTGTCTATATGTTTTTATATTGTTGGCTGTTTGCATGAATAATATCTTGTAATAAACCTTTGTATAATTTTCAAACATTGTGTAAGTTGTGCCTTAAACTGATTGTAAAGTCTTTTTTTTTTTTTTTTTTAATAACAAACATGTTATATTCAAGTTGCGCTAATCAGTGCCTGAATGTACAACACAAATCAAATCAAATATTGTAATGTCAAAAGTCCCATTGAAGTGATTGTTCGAATTGACGATAACACCTCCCACCACCATCAGATACCGCCACCAATGGATGAAAACGCCCTTACCGGGTCCCATTGAACCCTCATTACAAAAAGTCAACAATCGTTTATGACTCCAAACCCAGCCAAAGCCTCTGTACAATCCGTATAGGTCCTCCAATCCGGCTCCACACTTGCCTCGAATTCCATAACATGGAGGTTACCCAGAATATAAAAGGCTCCACACAGTGTAACGTATAAAATGTATTACATAAAAAGTAGTAATGCACGTACATCAACAAGAATAGTAAAACGCCTAAAATTATGTACACACCCACAATAACCCGGTCTTCAGGGACTCGCAGGGTTCAGTGATGTCAGCTCGTCGCTCCACCCTTTGATGTCACTGAATCCCACAAGTTATCACACAGATTAGTTGATGCTTACACATTATTTAGATTTACTTTTCAGCGCATTTTTTTTTCTGTTTACCAAACATGTTATTCTTACTTACCTGCTCTGTGCAGTTGGTTTTGCACACAGCAGCTTAGATCCTCCTCTTCTTGGCTCCCTCTTGGCTGCTCCTGGCCCCTCCATCCTATTGAGTGCCCCCACAGCAAACAGCTTGCTATGGGGGCATCCGATCTGAGCTGTAGCTCCATGTGTTTATTCAGACATGGATCTGCAGTTCGGCCCTGCCCCCTCTATCACCTGGACATCACTGGAAAGAGATGGGGCTTGGAGAAGCATTAGGGGGACTGAGGGAGGGGGGGGGGCTGCTACACACAGAAGGCCTTTTATTCTAATACATAGAATGCATTAAGATAAAAAAAAACTTCTGCCTTTACAACTTCTTTAGAAATCGCAGGAGGTTCTACCCTCCATAGTCTTTTTTAAATGATCATAATTGGGGTGTGGCACTTTAGGGCCCACTTTAGATACAATTTATTGGATTACGCAGATAGAATTGTTTCCCATTGTAAGTGCCATTGAGAGCAAGAAGAAAGCATCACTTATAAGATATTTCTTTATTGCGGAGAAATTCATTTCCTTATTGCATCACAGAACAGGGTGTGATAAGGTGTGTTCACCACTCTGGACCACACCTCCCTCATTACAATACTACCTTCCACATACTTTCTATACAATCTGTTTGTACAATTTCCTTTAGATCTCCCATCAGTTACAGTGCATTGCGAAAGTATTCGGCTCCCTTGAACTTCTCGACCTTTTGCCACATTTCAGGCTTCAAACATAAAGATATAAAACTGTAATTTTTTGTGAAGAATCAACAACAAGTGGGACACAATCATGAAGTGGAACGAAATTTATTGGATATTTCAAACTTTGTTAACAAATAAAAAACTAAAAAATTGGGTGTGCAAAATTATTCAGCCCCTTTACTTTCAGTGCAGCAAACTCTCTCCAGAAGTTCAGTGAGGATCTCTGAATGATCCAATGTTGACCTAAATGACTATCAAGTCATGTGTAATCAAGTCTCCGTATAAATGCACCTGCACTGTGATAGTCTCAGAGGTCCGTTTAAAGCACAGAGAGCATCATGAAGAACAAGTAACACACCAGGCAGGTCCGAGATACTGTTGTGGAGAAGTTTAAAGCTGGATTTGGATACAAAAAGATTTCCCAAGCTTTAAACATCCCAAGGAGCACTATGCAAGCAATAATATTGAAATGGAAGGAGTATCAGACCACTGCAAATCTACGAAGACCTGGCCGTCCCTCTCAACTTTCAGCTCATACAAGGAGAAGACTGATCAGAGATGCAGCCAAGAGGCCCATGATCACTCTGGATGAACTTCAGAGATCTACAGCTGAGGTGGGAGACTCTGTCCATAGGAGAACAATTTAGATTTAGAGATTTAGAGAGTAGCCCCGAGGTGAGTATGCGGGCCAAGGGACAGGCATATAGCACTCGTATAGCTGACAGTATCGGTCCCGTAAACCCAAATTTCAACAATACATGGTGCATATAGGTCCAATGGACCCTATCAAACGCCTTCTCTGCATCCACTGAGAGAAGCAGAGAAGGCGTTTGTGTACTTTCAGCATAATGCATCAAGTTCAGAATACGCCTAGTCGTGTCAGAGGGCTGCCTACCCCTCGTGAACCCCATCTGATCTTGTTGTATTAGGGAGGGGACAATGTCAGCCAAGCAGTTGGCTAGTAGTTTGGCGTGGATTTTGATATCGACGTTGAGTAGTGAAATGTGCCTGAAATTTTGTTCTTTCCCTGGTTTGGGTATAGTTACAACGTAAGCTCCCAACATCTCAGGGGGAAAAGGGGAGTCAGTGGCTGCTGCCGTGTAGATGTTGCACATGTAGGGGGATAGGACAGAGTGCAAGGTCTTGTAATAATCTGCCGGTAGGCCGTCCGGGCCAGGGGATTTCCCGTTGGGGAGGGATCTTTTTATTGTCTCAATTTCTTTAGCGGTTAGGGGGGCGTTAACAGCAGCCAAGTGGTCTGCAGTCAAAGAAGTAAGTTTCAGGTCTGTCAGGAAGGAATTGATAGCCATCTCGGTCGGTTGAGGTGTGTCTGGATTGTCCTTTAGGTTGTATAGTGTGCTATAAAAGTCTGTGAATTGGTCAGCAATGTGTTGGGGGTTAACTACTTTGTGTTTTAGTGTTGGGTAGATTAGATTTATTTTGGTGTTAGTCCGGGTCCCTTTCAATTTGGTGGCCAGGAGTTTGCCTGCTTTATTAGCGTTGGCGTAGTAGGTGAGTTTAAGTCTTCAAAAGGGTTTGTCATATTGTTGGGTTAGGAGGAGTCTCAGTTCTTCCCTAAGGTCATGAAGGGATGCATCTCGGTCCAAGGAGGGAGAAGTTTTGTTTAGGGTGTCCAGGGCATGTATTTGTGCGGTCAGTGCATCAAGTCGGGACGTGTATTGTCTCTTAAGTCTGGCTCCTTGTTGGATAAGTATACCTCTCATGTATGCCTTATGGGCATTCCATAGAGTGTAGGGGCTAGAAACTGAGCCGGCATTGGTGGTGAAAAAGTCCCTGAGATGTTGGGAGATTAATTTGGAGGTGGCAGGGTCTTGCAGAAGTTTAGTGGTGCAGTGCCAGATGTTTGAGGGGGAAACAGCCCCCAATAAGATACTCAAGGTGATAGCAGAGTGGTCCGACCACAGTATGTCTAGTATGGTGGAGGAGGAGAACTTTTGGAGGAACCATTGGTCCATCAGAAACAAGTCAATGCGTGAGTAGGTACAATGTCTGGGGGAGAAATAAGTGTAGTCTCTCTTGTTAGCATGGAAGCACCTCCAGACATCTTAAAAGCCTTCTGTGTGGAGGAGTCCACTAAGCGAGGTGGGCCTTTTGGTACGGGGGGGATGAGGAGTCCAGCTTGGGGTCAGCAGTGAGGTTGAAATCTCTGCATATTAAGAGACCGCCAGATTAGACTTTTAGTCTTTATCTTCTTGAAGAGTCGGCGGAGAAAATGCAATTGGCGGCTGTTCGGGGCGTACAAAGTGACAAGTGTGCAGGGCTGTGAATTAATATCGCAGGTGACAATTAGGTATCTGCCATCAGGGTCGGCAATAGTCTGTCAGGGTTGGAAGTCCAGAGTGTCTCTGATAGCCAGCAATACACCCCTTTTCTTCACTGGGGCGTCGGCGGAAAATACATTAGGGTAGCGCACTTGGGAGCACTTTGGGGGGTCCGATGCTTGGAAATTTGTCTCTTGGATGCATAGTATGTCAGGCCTGGGCTTTAATGGCCTCTTTCCACATGGAATAGCGCTTAGCTGGGTGACTCAATCCTTTGACGTTTAAGGACAGGCAAGGTGTAAGCTGTGGGTGCACCGTACTTACAGTTCTGAGAATCGCAGAGGGAAATCAGTGGCAGGTGTTGAGGGGCATACCAGAGTCTGGAGAACGAGCGGCGCTTGGCAATGGAGGACAATGTTTCTTCAAGGGTCCGTGTGGATAGCTGGAGCCGAGGATCGGATACTTACGAGGGTTTCGTGGAGGTGATGCTGCGTACCGTAGAAAGCACAAGGGGGGGATAGAGAGGGAGAGGAGGAAAACAATACAAAAGAAAACAAAGCATTATGCTAAAAAAGGACCTGGGGGGGGTCCAATGAGCAGTGACAAATGCCCATTGGTTGAGAGGGGTAGTGAACAGGGTGATAGCAGTTCCGTCAGGGGAGGAATCCCATGTGGATGTGGTCATCGAGATAGCGCCTCTTCAGGTAGGTTTCTTTTTGATAGTGTAGCACTTATTCAGTGCTGATTCTGTGGGGACCGGGGCCTCCTTGGTCATTGTGAGGGGGGTCCTGGGATGATAACCCAAAGGCGCAACACATGCATGCCTTCCTGAAGGTGGAAACAGAGGTGGTGGTGCCGTTGTGGGTTATGCTCAGAGTGGTGGGATACTTCCACTTGTGTAGAATGTGATGGTTACGGAGCACCTTGGAGATTGTGGCCAAGTTCCAACGACGCTGAATCGTGTGCCTTGACAGGTAAGGGAGAATCTGGAGGATGGCGTATTGTTCCGAACGCTGCATGGCTTTGCGGATCGCTTCTAAGATAAGTTCCTTGCTGCGGTAGAAATGCATGTGGAGGAAAATGTCTCTGGGGACCTCGTCAGCTAGGAAGGATGGTTTTGGGATCCTGTGAACCCTATCCACTGTGAGGTCTAAAGGTGTCAGAGCCGGGAGCAGTTCAGTGAATAAGTCCTGTACATATTGGGGGAGTTGAGAGGCTAGGACTGTTTCAGGGACCCCACTGATCTTTAAGTTATTGCGGCGGGAGCGATCCTCAAGATCCGCTAACTTGTCTTTAATCCACATAACTTTGTCTTTAGTGGCAGCGTGTGCGTCAAATAGAGTATTGAAGGAAGTGGAGTATTCTCCCATGGTGTTTTCCACATAGTCAATTCTATCTCCAAGGGCCTGCACTTCAGCTCTTCAGCATCCCAGTGCTGCTATCACATCTCCCTGAAAGGAGGATCTGAGGGATTTCAGTATCTCCTTAAGGACAGTGTCCGAGACAGGCTGGCCAGTGGTAGGAAAGCTGTCTATAGGATCTGGGTCTGTGGGTTGTGTGCTGTGCTGTGAGATCTGGGGCCCACTCACCTCCATGTTGGAACACCAGGTGTCTCTGCCTGGGGATGCCATCCTGGGCCTGGATTTGGCAGGGCTTCTTGTAGAAGGTGAGGAGGTTGAAGATCCCCTGCTGCGGGATGGTGAATGGAGGGTGGATGATCTGCCCCATTCCAATGGACTTCCAACCCCGCCGCTGCCCATCTTTGGGTAGGCCTCGCTGTATTGGAGGAAAGAAGCCCGAGAGCTTCTGGGCCTGCGGCAGTGGCTCCTTCTTCTTCCGCGGCATAGCGGAGGCTGCGGGGGCTGAGAGGAGGTCCTTGGTGGGTCGGATGGCTGGGCTCAGGCGCCGATGTGTGGGGATTCCTCTGGCGGCTGCAGAGAGCCCTCGCTCAGGCATCCATAGTGGAGCTCGGTAGCCATGCCCCTCTCAGAAAGCCTCTTTCTATGAGGGAGCCCCTGTGGGTTCGCTCCTGAGCCAGGCTGTGTAAGTCTGAAGACACACAGTGCACCTCTGTGCACTGTCACCTGCTTTCTAGTCATAGGTTTTGATTGACATCAATAGGAGCCAATGACCCCCACTGCTCTGAGTCATATGAGGAGAATAGGTGAGAGCAGAACCATTGCACATGGGCACAGCACTAGATCAAGATAGGGCTTAGGTAAGTATGGTACGGTAAGTATTTAAGGAGGTGAGGGATAATACCTTAATCCAAGAAATGCATTAAGGTAAAAAAAATGTACTGCTTTTAGAACCACTTTAAGATATTTTATACTGACATTCTCTTTTAATATACTTCTCCTGTTTTACAATGGGTTTGAAGCTTTCCCATATTTTTTAGAGCATCCTATACAGTATACATTTTTTCACAAGGGTTCCATTTTATTACAATATATTTTAAGCTTTGTACCCTTTGAATGTTTTTTTTTTTTTTTTTTAACATATGCACATCTCCTGGCAGTTGCAGAAATAAACAAAGTACAGGTAAAATACTTTCAACAATAGAACCAAGATGGCTATGTCTTTTCAGTATAGTAATACCAAAATAAAAAAGCTAACTTAGTCTCTGCTGATTCTAATGAAATTACAATATGCATAAAATTAACATCTGGTGTCACTGTCAGGTAAATAGGAATATGCTGTCTTGACTCTGTTACCTTCATAAATCAACTCTGCAGTATGCAGAATGAAAAAGCAGGGCACCCAGAATAATTATCTATAACAGTCCTGCTGAGCATGATAGCAACTGCCAGGTGAAGCATTTACATTTTTTACCTTAACCAAATATGCCTATTTGTTTGGTTTGTACTTTTTGTGTGGAACAGCTAAAAAAATGAAACTATTAATGTATAGACCAGACACATACACTGACTGACATTTTATTAATTTGTTCCCAATGCTATACATTATGGAACAGAATAAAACTGTATCAGTTGCCATAGATTTTTAAAATGTAATTATTTTATTTTTTATTTTAATTAGATTCTGAAGGTGTTAAACAAAGCCTGTTGTATTTATTTTAGCTGGGTTAAGAGCCAATATTCACATTGGTGTACCAAAATTTTTGTTGCAAGAGACCTGGATGATTGGAAAATAACTGCTAAAGCCTCATGCCCACTTGCTACTTTTCATCTGCTTCTAGAAGCTTCTGTCTTTTTTTTTTTGCCTTGAAATGCTCCTGCATGTTCATGCACACATAGGCTTTTAGAGGGGTTTAGTGGCAGGAAAAAACCCCCACTGCCAGTGCATCCAGGAGCAGCATAATTTTGGCAGAAAAAATCCTTCACGCTTGTAAATGCATGTAAGTATATGTAAATGCATCTAAAGACATGTTAATGATAGATGTGTTTAGCACTTGAGCCATAATTCATTTCAATGGCCAGAATAAATTATAATTCTGGCAAATTAAATAGTTGCACGTCCAATTGCTTAATGCCTTTAAACATGTCTAAACACGTTAGAGACTTTTACAAGTGTCAGGTGTTTTTTCTGCCAAAACGCCGCTGTTAGGGCTCTTTCACACACAGAGTTGGTTTTTCTCAGCGGGGGATCGATCCGCCGATCCCCCGATGAGCAGGCGGATGGCAGCTGTGTCTCTGCGGAGACACAGCTGTCAGGTCACCATTCATCTCTATGGGGGGGGGAATCGGATAGGAACGGACCGTCTGTCCGTTCTCATCCGATCCACCAGACGGATGGAAAATAGGGTTTCCATCTGTCCGGTTTGGACGGATCGGATCGGATGTCAGCGAACATGTTTCCGCTGACATCCGATGCCCCATAGGGATGCATGGGGCATCCGTTCAGATACGCCAAAAAAACTGACAGGCGGATCTGAACGGACTCCATGTGTGAAAGGGGCCTGAGGCAGAAAGGCTTTTAGGAGGGTTTTCAAAACATCCTGTGTGCATGAGGCCTTAAGTTGGCATGACAAGGGATAACCTAGTGCTCCTCAGTCTTACTTTATGAGTGTTAGAGGGTAAGAACACTTTTATTGCCCTCATCCTTCAGGGATCACTTTCTCCATGGTGACTATTTCCATGATAGAATATGCTTTTCTAAACCATGGGGGTTCCAGTGATATTCACCGCATAGCCTGCCTAGCACTGCACAGCTTTTTCTTCAAAATATTACCAGGTCGTCCAGTGTGTCCAACTGCAAATCCATTCGGCTGAGAGCCAGTTAGCATCTGGATGGGATCCACGTAAGTATGTGCTATTAGGGGAAAGGGACACAAAAAGCATCATCCCTTTTGTTAGTACTGGAGTCCAAAAGTGATTTTCTGATAGAGATTATGATTTAGAACTCTCTTTTTCAGTTTAAATATTCAGTATAATTTGGCATCATTTTCAGACCTGAATGGCACAGTGTGTCTTCATTAATAGTTGTGGGGGAGAGCTAGTGTAAGCGCATTGATAGAAGTCCTCATTATAGCATAGGTTTGCAGATAAGACTTGGATGACTTTCAAGTGTTATTAGCAACGCATATGATCGCTCAGAGTGTGGAGAAATTGTTGTCCGTGATACCAGCTGCATATTAATGTCACGCTATATCAATTTTATTTTAGAAAATATTTTTCATTTCTTTTTAACAACATAGAGACAATCTGAGATGCAGGGCATCACAATGGAAGACAAAAAGAAAGGTACAGGTTGAGGATTGTTTACGCAGTGCCTGCCTCTGACCACCCACCTAAACTAGGGCATGCTGCCACTCCGATTCTTTGTGGAAAGATAAAATTGCATGTGGCTTTTGGTAGGTGATACTGCCGCTAAACTTGGACTATTTAGGTAATGGGCCTGTGTCTTATTCAACTTGCAACCATGTGCAATGCAGGCAGTTTTGACATGATATAGGTCATCAATTTTAAGGCTGAAGCATATGGTGAGGAGGCAGCCTCCTGACCGCTTGTAAAAAGGACATTTAGAAAGAGATTCACTGGGGGGAGGAGGGCGTGGCTACCACGCAACAGGATGGCTGCTTAGTTGGAGAGCTGCGCAGCGGTGCCGAGGGAAAACAGCAACAGAGGTGAGCCACCATGCTAGATTGCTCCCACAATCTCTCTAGGGTTCCCCTACACTCTCAAGAAATGCCCCCCAAGAGGAAGGAGTCTCACCAGCCTAAGAAGCTACCCCATTTCTTCCCAAAAGCGGATAGGGAGAAGGTCCAAGATGGCGCCAGCGGCCGCTCGCTGACTACATCCGTCGGCTCCTCTCATCCCTCTCACAGCCCAGACTCATCACAGGGCTCACAAAAACAATCCCCGAATACCTCCACTCCCCTCTCCTGTAGCCCAGCTAAATCAAAGTCCAGGCTAGAGGCTGATTCGCCTGCTACAGAGCTGATCAGAGAACACATTACACTAGATGACACCAGGAAGTTGGCAGAATCTATTAACTCCTTCTCCACCATGAATCAGACTATCCTTGATACCACTATGAAAGACATGCTGGTCTCTCTCCGCAGCTCCCTGCATACTGATATGCTGACCTGCATTCAAAGCTTCAAAAATTAGCTGGGAGAACTGCGCAGCAGGGTGTATCATGTGGAAAAAAAGATGGGGGAATTTGCCACATTGTACCGCTCCCTTGTGGACTCCCATAATGAGAAAACTGATGAAGGCTAAAATTGCCGATTTAGAAGATCGTTCACGTCGGAACAATATTAAAAGTTGCGGGGTTCCTGTGCCAGACCAACTCCGTTAATATGCAATCGATCTTATAAAAGAATTTCTACCATTGGCAACTGCTTCTGAGATTATAATTGATAGATTCCATCGTCTCCCCAAGCCCACTTTAACGTCCCTAGAGACAGTTTGATGCGCGTACACTTTTATCATGTAAAAGACCAAGTCAAAAAAAAAAAAAAGACCAAGTCATGATGGTGTTCTGTGAGAATTCCCAACAATCCACCAGATATGCTGCAATCCAAATCTTTGTGGATCTGTCACAGTACACCATGCGGAAATTTGAAAATCTCTTGCTCATCACCAAGGCATAACATAGTCTATCGTTGGGGCTATCCCACCAAGCTGACAATTATACGCAATGGCTCGTCTACTGCGATTTCATCCCTAGAAGAGGGACTCAATCTGCTACTCACCTGGGATATTCTCCCAGAACAAGAACCTCCACAACAGGCCTCATCCACTTAACTACACACCCAGGATGAATGGCAGATGGTGACTCACAATCATTGAAGTAAGAAGAACCACACCTAACTGACTTTGGCTCACCTAGCAAGAAACACAACAAAATCCCTGAGGCACTCAGGAGCTCTGAAGCCACACAGTTACCCCAGTTGTAATGTGCAGTTTCTCTGCTTACAGATTCCATTTGGGATCCCCCTTTTTACACCTTTTTTATACTATTTTGCTCTTCTATGTTGGCTGTTTTTCTTCCCCTGTTTTGATGGTTCAAGGTCCAACCTGAAAGCTGTTCACACCAATAAACCAGCTACCATCTTACCTCTGGGTTATCTTACCATGTGGATTTTGCTGTCAGTTCTTCCCTGCAAGTACCCACAACATCAGAAATCAAGCTTAATAATGAGGTACTATTTAACCACTTTAGCCCTGGAAGATTTTGCTGCTCAATGACCAGGCCACTTTTTTCAACTTGGCACTGCGCAACTTTAACTGACAATTGCTGCAATGCTGTACCCAGACAAAATGTATGTCCTTTTTTAACCACAAACAGAGATTTCTTTTGGTGGTATTTGATCACTTCTGCGCTTTTTATTTTTTGCGATATTAATAAAAAAAGAGCGAAAATTTTGCAATAAATTAACATTTTCCACTTTGACTGTTAAAAAATATCCAATATATTAAATTTTTGTCATATATTTAGGCCAAAATGTATTTAGCTACATGTCTTTGACAAACAAATTCTCAATGAGCATATTTTTTATCCACTTTACTACTGGAAGATTTTACCCCCTTCCTGACCAGGCCATATTTTGCGATTCGGCACTGCGTTACTTTAACGGACAATTGCGCGGTCGTGCGACACTGTAACCAACTAAATTTACGTCCCTTTTTTCACACAAATAGAGCTTTCTTTTGGTGGTATTTGATCACCTGTGAGATTTTATTTTTTTTTTAAAAAAGAGCGACAATTTTGAAAAAAATATATATATTTTTCACATTCTGATTTATAACATTCCCAAAATAAAATTAAAAATCAAAATTTTTTAACATTGTAGGCCAGTTTGTTTTCTGCTACAAATTGTTGGTAAAAAAAAATTGCAAAGTGTATTTTGATTGGTTTGCGCAAAAGTTATTGCATTTTACTAACTACGGGAAAGATTATGTCATTTTTATTTATTTTTATTTTTTTTACTAGTAATGGCGGCGATCTGCGATTTTTTGCGGGAACATTGCAGCAAACAGATCAGATCCCTAACTGACATTTTTGACACTTTTGGGGGGACCAGTGACATTACTACAGTAATCAGTGCTAAAAATATGCACTGTTACTGTAATAATGACACTGACAGGGAAGAGGTTAACACTGTTGGTGATCAAGGGGTTAAATGTATGCCTCATACTTACTGACATGTGTGGGGGGGGGGGTTCTGTGACACAGACAGAGATCGCAGGTTCAGCTATGCTGAATCCTGTGATCTCTCCCTGTCTGTCACAGAGAAGATCTGCCTGCTTTGTTTACACAAGCAGGCGGATCTTCTCACACTTTCCCCAACAATCGGGGAAGAGAGGTGGCTAACGCCACCTCTCCTCCTCTGGGCCGACTCCCGCTGTGTCTAAACACAGCAGTAGCGAGCCTCCAGTGGCGCGTGTGCGCCACCGAGACCACTAGGAGTAGGGGACCCAGGGGAGCCGAACTGCCGCAGTAATATTACTGTGAGCAGTCGGCAAGTGGTTAATCTTCTCATTCCTCTCTAACCATGGTGATTAGATTCGTTTCATACAACATGAATGGACTGAATCACCCTGCCAAATGATTAGCACCCTGGAGGGACGCTCTCAAACTAGAGACTGATATTCTATGCTACCAGGAATCCCATTTCCAGGCCTCTAATTGTCCAACTTTCACTCATAGATTTTTCCCTCGTGTGTTTCTGGCCTTGGAATCTATGAAACAAAGAGGAGTAGGCATAGCGATCAAAAATTCAGTGGGTTTCACACTTTTAGAACTTCATAAGGATCCAGAGGGCAGATACCTTTTTCTCATTTGTGAACTTAATAACAAAATATTCACGGTAGCCAATATATACTCTCCTAATGTTAACCAGCTGAGATTCAAGATCATCTCCTTTCAGAAAGGTACTCTCCTCATATGCGGGACTTCAAAACCATACCTGACCCTGGTTTGGACACAACCTCCAAAGCTAAGCGCACCCTGCCTGCATTGCAACTGATTTTGCATACAAATGATCTGTATGATGTCTGGAGGTGTCAGCATGCTAACGAACGTGACTACTCTTTCATTCCTCCAGACATAATACATATTCTTGTATTGATGCATTTGTAGTTGATAGAATACTACTGTAGCAGGTGTCTTCCACCTCCATCCACACTATTTAGTGGTCTGATAATGCTTTGATTTCAGTGGTGGTGCAGGAGAACACTGCTACTCCAACATTTATTTGGCGAGCAAACTCCCACATCATACACACCCACAAACACGCAACTTTCAAATCACAGCAGCTTACAGAATTTTTTGCAACTTAAGCCCTGTACACACGTACCGATTGTCGGCCGTAAATATTCGGCCGACGACCGATCGGCCAATTGTAGGCTTGTTAGTATGATGCTTCCGACAGCGCATTTTCGGCCGAACAGAATCTGTCATGCAGGCATTAAAATTTTTGTTGGCCAACACCAGAACGGCCGATTGTTCGCCAGTCAGTACAGATTTCGGCCGACAGACAGCAGATTAGCAAGACTGGGCATGCTCAGAAAAGAAAAAAGACAAGGAAAGTTAACCATCACATGACATCACTTCTGCAGTCGGCTGTTGTTGGCCGACAAAATTCGTGTGCAGTCTTTTGCAGTTTTCAACAGACACCACAGCCCTGGACAAAAGACGGCCGATCGTTCGGCCGACGATAAGTACGTGTGTACGGGGCTTAATACTTCCTCTGTCTCCAGCCGTTCTACTCTTTGGTGTGTCCACAAGGCATTTGTGATGTGCAAATTAATAAAACTTGGCTCTCGAGCTAAGAAACATAGGACACAGAGACTGGATTATTTACTCTCTGAGATTAGAAAGCTAGAGACACTTAACAAAACTTAACAAAACAAATCCAGACACAGAAATAGGGCACAAATGATCTAACTTAAAATTGGAACTCAGGCGTCTGCTCCTAGAACAGTACAACAAACATTTAACCTCCCTGAAACTGTCACATTACTCCTCCAGCAATAAAGCAGGCAAATTTCTAGCACGCAGATTCCAAACCTCCAAATTCAGGTCTAAAATTAACTACTTAATTCACCCAGTAACCAACAACAAAATGATGAACCCCACTGACATAGCCAACTCATTTGCAGATTACTATCACTCTCTATTCAACCTCTCTGGGAATGCTGGAACCATCCAGCCCACTGATAGTACAATTGAACAATTTTTAGCTAAAATTGACCTACCCTTCTTTTCCCTATCCCAGTTAGCACTATTAAATGCCCCTATCACACAGCTTGAGATTACTAAAGTCATCAAGACACTACCCATTGGCAAATCACCTGGTCCAGATGGCCAAACAAATGACTACTACAAAACTTCCCAAACCCATCTCAGCCAGGTTCTGGACTCCTGTGTACCTCAGCGACATCTACAGCATTGTTCCCACCAGAGATGCTACAGGCATACATTGTCACCATTCCAAAACCTGCAAAAGACCCCAGGACCCCATCTAACTTCAGGCCTATTTCCCTGTTAACTACTTGCCAACCGCCCACCTTAGATATACTGTGGCAGGCTGGCTCAGCTGCTCGAACCGCAGTACCTGTGCAGCGGGTTCGCGGTAGTGCTCTTTGGGGCAGGTGGGTGCCGCCGAAGGCACACGCATGCCCCCGTTAAGCAGAGGGGAAGCTGATCCATGTGGCCGGTGGCTGCAATTGCCACCGGGCATCCACAATCACTCCCTGTGGAGAGAGAATGACCGTCTGCTGTTATAAACACAGCAGACCGTTGTTCTCTCTGGAATGAACACAGAGTGCCTGTCATCCTCCTATTTAGGATCATAGGTCTCTGTATTGATTCCACAAGTTCCTCCCCCATACGGTTAGAAAAACACTCCCCTAGGCTTACACTTAACCCTTTGATCGCCCCTGGGTTAACCCATTCCCTGCCAGTGTCATTATTACAGTAACAGTGCATATTTTTAGGACTGATTAGTGTAGTAATGTCACTGATCCCCTCAAAAGTGTCAAAAATGTCAATTATGGGTCTGATCTGTCTGCCACAATGTCACAGTCCCGCAAAAAATCGTAGTAAAAAAAAAAAGACGCAATAACTTTTGTAGACGCGATATCTTTTGCGCAAACCAATCAAAATACACGTATTGGGATTTTACCAAAAATATGTAGCAGAATACAAATTGGTCTAAAAAAATGAAAAAAATATATATATAATTTTTATTTTTGTTAATGTTATATAGCAGAAATTGAAAAATATTGCTTTTTTTCAGAATTGTCGCTCTTTTTTTGTTTAAAGCCCAATAAATAAAAATTGCACAGGTGATCAAATACCACCAAAAGAAAGCTCTATTTGTGGGAAAAAAAGGACATCAATTTTATTTGGGTACAGTTTTACATGTCCGTGCAATTGTCAGTTAAATTAATTCAGTGCCGAATCGCAAAAAATGGCTTGGTCTGGTTAGGTGGGCAAATCCTTCCGGTCCAGAAGTGATTAAATACTGATATTAAACACAGCCGGTCACAGAATGTCAACAGAGAACAGGGTAACTAGCTGTCACCGTGTTCTCCTCCTCACACACTGATCCTGTGTGAGGAGGAGATTGTGGTAACAGCTAGTTACTGATTACAGTCCACCCCAAAACACACTGATTGCCCCCCCCCCCCAATAAAGAGGACCTGTTACTAGCCCATCAAAGTACCTGTCACTAGCCCATCAAAGTACCTGTCACTAGCCCATCAGAGTACCCGAGTACCTGTCACCAGCCCATAAGGTACTCTGATGACAGTTACTCAGGTACTCTGATGGGCTGGTGACAGGTACTTGGGTACTCCAATGACGGTACTCGGATACTCTGATGGGCTGGTGACAGGTACTCGGGTACTCTGATGACAGGTACACGGGTACTTTGAGTACCTGTCATTGGAGTACCCGAGTACCTGTCATTGAGTACCTGTCATCGGAGTACCCGAGTACCTGTCATCGGAGTACCCGAGTACCTGTCATCAGAGTACCCGAGTACCTGTCATCAGAGTACCCGAGTACCTGTCACCAGCCCATCAGGTACTCTGATGAAAGGTACTAGGGTACTCTGATGGGCTGGTGACAGGTACTCGTGTACTCTGATGACAGGTACTCGGGTACTCTGATGGGCTGGTGACAGGTACTCGGGTACTCCAATGACAGGTACACGGGTACTTTGAGTACCTGTCATTGGAGTACCCGAGTACCTGTCATTGAGCACCTGTCATCGGAGTACCCTTGTACCTGTCAATCAGAGTACCCGAGTACCTGTCATCAGAGTACCCGAGTACCTGTTATCAGAGTACCCGAGTACCTGTCATCAGAGTACCCGAGTACCTTTCACCAGCCCATCAGATTACCCAAGTACCTGTCATCGGAGTACCCGATTACCTGTCTCCAGCCCAGAGTGTCAGAGTACCTATCTGCACCCCATCAGATCACCCGAATACCTGTCTCTAGTCCATCAGAATACCCAAGTACCTCTCTGAAGCTCATCAGAGTACCCAAGTACCTTTCTGAAGCCGATTAATGTACCTGAGTACCTGTCTGCAGCCCATCTGAGTACCTATCTCCAGCCCATGCCTCCTAGATTATGTGTTGGGGTGTTTGTTTTTCAAAATGGGGTCATTTTGTGGGTAATTCCCTTGTCCTGGTGTTCCAGGGCCTTCAAAAGTGTGATAGGTCGTTAGGAAATTATATGTGTAATTTATGCTCCTAGCACACCTGACAGTGCTCCTTGCATGTTGGGCCTCTGTATGTGGCTATGCTGTGACAAAGTCCCACATATGTGGTATTGCCATACTCAGGAGGAGTAGCAGAATGTATTTTGGGGTGTCATTTTTGCTATGTACATGTTATGTGTTAGAAATATCTTATAAATTGTCAACTTTGTGTAAAAAAAAAAAATGTGTTTTCATTTTTTTTCCACATTTTCCAAAAACTTGTGGAAAAAAATGACATGTTCAAAAGACTCATTATGCCTCATAGAATATATGTTGGGGTGTTTGCTTTCCAAAATGGGGTCATTTTGTGGGTAATTTCCTTGTCCTGGTGTCCCAGGGCCTTCAAAAGAGTGATAGGTCGTTAGGAAATTATGTGTAATTTATGCTACTAAAACACCTGACGGTGCTCCTTGCATGTATGTGGCAAGGCTGTGTAAAAGTCTCACACATGTGGTATCACCATACTCAGGAGGAGTAGCAGAATGTATTTTGGGATGTAATTGCAAGTATGCATATACTGTGTGTGAGAAATAACTTGTTATTATGACAATTCTGTATAAAAAAAAAAAAAATATTTCTTAATTTTCCCAATAATTGTGGGAAAAAATTACAACTTAAAAAAACTCACCATGCCTCTTACTAAATACCCTGGAATGTCTACTTTCCAAAAAGGGGTCATGTGGGGGATATTTGTACTGTCCTGACATTTCAGGGCCTCAAGAAATTAGATAGGCCGTCGGTACATCAGGTGTGATAAATTTTCAATGATTGGCACCATAGCATGTAGACTCTATAACTTTCACACAGACTAAAAATGAACCACTAATTTGGGTTATTTTTACCAAAGATATGTAGAAGTATAAATTTTGGCCCAAATTTATGAAAAAAATTACTTATTTGTAAAATTTTATAATAGAAACTAAAACATCACATTGTTACCTATTCCTTAAATGTTATATGCTGTAGTTCTATAGTTACTGTGACTTGTTATATCACGGCATGTACCTAATCTTTCTACTGCATGTTACTGTACCATGTTTCTTTTGCCTTCAATAAAAACCGTTTAAAAAGAAAAGAAAGAAACTAAAACAAAATGTGTTTTTTTCAAAATCTTCACTCTTTTTTTCACTTATATCGCAAAAAATAAAAAACCCAGTGGTGATTAAATACTACCAAAAGAAAGCTCTTTTTGTGTGAAAAATAATATAAAAAATTTGATTGGGTACAGCGTTGTATGACTGAGTAATTATCATTCAAATTGTGAGAGCGCTGAAAGCTGAAAATTGGTCTGGGCAGGAAGGGGGTGTAACTGCTCTGTATGGAAGTGGTTAATGAGATGTTCCTATTGTGATATACAGAATAATTTTGTATTGTTTCTTTTAAAACCAATAAAAAAGAAATATAAAAAAAAAGAGATTCACTGCAAATCGCTCTTCAGAGGGGCAGCATTATAGTTGCATGTGTGATTAAGCCCTTAGGCTCTATTCACACCTGAGTGTATAATTTTCAGGCTTTTTTCAGGCGTTTTTTTTTGGCGTTTTTTGCAGGTGTTTTTAAGGCAGGCATTGACATGTAACAAAAACGCCTATAATCTTCCAAGAAAGAAGCTCATGTACTTTTTTGAGCTTCAGGAATTTTGCTTCAGGCAACAAAACGCTCTTATGTGAACAGGGAGCCATTGAAATGAATAGGATTTTGCTTGTTGGGCGTTTTGAGACTTCAGAAATAAGCGTTTTCAAACGCTTAGGTGTGAACAGAGCCTTATGGGGTTTTTTTTCTATTAATGCACCTGCTTCACTTGCATGTATGAATATGGATCCACCACTATTGTGACTGGCCAAAGAACATTTGTCTCTCAAAGCAGCCATCACTGATAAGATCCCCCCTTCATGTTAAAGTTAAAGCTTAATTTTCTATTTTTTAAATGCCCTGTTGAGTGCTATTTTAACTTTTGAGTGTCAACCTTTCTTTCTGTATTTGACTTTAAATACATAAAAAATGATATAGTAATTCCATGTTTTGCCTTTAAAAGCAATCTTCATAACTTGAGTGATCAGAAAAGATTATGTTTTGTTTTTCTGTTATTATGTAGTTATGTTTCTGTTATTAAGGCTGGAAAATACCTGTATTCAGACCATGGGTAGAGATTGATGGATTGATAGAGTGCAATGGTGATCTTCCTTGTCACATTAGGTTTTAGGGCTTATTCATAGCAGCCACTGTACTGCAGCGAATCGGTGTGCAGTGCGATCCAACTGAGCTCAGTACAGTGCTTTTTTCAGTACATCTTGCCTGTACACTACCGCAATGCAGTGGTGTGCACTGGACACATAGGAAACAAGGCATTTTGCCTTGTCCATGCAGTGGGACTGCACTTGAATACGCGTCTGATGCAGTCCCACTGCATCTGGACACTTGCCACATCACCCAAAATAGGTAATTTAGTAAACTCAGTAAACTCTGAGTTTCTGGTTTCACCTACACATGGTGATAGAGCAAGCCCTTTCCCCCCAGTGGTGCACTCTCTGCTTTTATTCTCCGGCAAGCCCAGCATAGCCCCTTCCTCCCCACCCTGCTCAGCACTGCTTAACCCTGCTGAACAGTGCATATTCACACAAGGTGGAAGCAGGCAGGCCACACTCTGAGCTGCTGGATGGGCTCCCTAGCAACACAGCATAAAATCTAATATGACAGGGAGGCCGCACGGTTTCCCTGGAACATGGGCAGGGTCACTATTGCAACCCCTGTGACCTCTCAAGCTCAACCCATGCTCTGGTTGCCAACTGCATGTGCACAAAAGTGGACAGGCAGACCACACTCTGAAATTCCAGGTGAAAGTGGGGGGCTTGTATGTTATTCTGAAAGTCAGAGGGCCCCTCCACCCCTTGTGGGGTATAGGCTGGGCCCTCTGAGTTTCCTCTTTTACATACAAGTCCCCCGCATTCACCCAGCAGCTCAGAGTGTGGCCTGCCTGCCCCCACCTTGTGTGCATATGCAGCCGGCAGCAGGAGCATGTGTGGTGCTTGAGGGGTCACTGGGGTTGCAATGGCAACCCCACCTATAATCCACAGGACACAAGGTGGGGGGCAGCCAGGCCCCACTCTGAGCTACCGGGTGAAAGTAGTGGGCTTGTATGTGAATCTGGAAGTCAGAGGGTTCTCCCATTCCAGGTGGGGCACAGGCTAGTCCCTCTGAGTTTCCTCTTTGACATAAAACATGCATAACCCTTTTTTAAACACTTCGATACAGTTACTTCCTGCCCAGGCCAATTTTTAGCTTTTAGCGCTGTTGCATTTCGAATGATAATTGCGCAGTCATGCAAAACTGTACCTAAACCAAATTTATGTCATTTTTTTCCCCCGGAAATAGAGCTTTCTTTTGGTGGTATTTGATCACCGCTAGTTTTTTCTTTTTTGCTAAACAAATTAAAAAAAAAAAAAGTTTAAAAAAAAAAGTTTTTTTTGTTAATGTTTTACAATTTTGTAAATAAATATGTTTTTTTCCTGCACTGATGAGCACTGATGAGGCCGGACTGGCAGGCACTGCTGAGGAGGCACAGATGGGGTTGCACTGATGATGAGACAATAATATGCAGCACTGATGAGTACTGATAGGCGGCACTGATCGGTAGCACTGATATGCAGCACTAATGGGCACTGATAGGTGGCACTGATAGACAGCACTGATGGGCACTGGGGGGTGGCACTGATAGATGGCAATGATGGGCACTGGTGGGTGGCACTGATAGATGGAAATTATGGGCATCACTGATGAGGAGGGCACTAACAGGATCACTGAGCACTGATTGGCATCCCTGGTGGCATGGGTGGGCATTCCTGGTGGTCATGGGTGGGAATCCCTGGTGGCCATGGATGGGCAATCCCTGGTGGCTCTAGTGGTATCCCCCAATGGTCTGCACTGGTAATCAATACTCTGATTACCAGCACAGACCCCTCCTGCCAGGAGAGCCGCTAATCGGCTCTCCTCTACTCGCGCCTGTCAGGCGCGAACTGAGGAAAGCTGATCAACGGCTCTTCCTATTTACTGTGTGACCAGCTGTGATTGGACACAGCTGATCACATGGTAAAGAGCCTACATCATAGGCTCTTTACCAGGATTGGAGATGCGGTGTGTCAGAGTGACACACTGCACCCACGGTCGCCGCTCTGCGTGCCCCCTAAAGGTATATGGGCCTAGACATAGTTCATATACCAGGGAAAATCTGAGGACCCAGTCATAGCCAGCTACAGAAAATAAGTGCAAGATGCAGCAATAGAAAGAAGAATATAAGAGAATTAAAAAAATGGCCAGTAACACAGCTGCAACAAACTAGTCTTGGAAATTCAAGATAAAAATATTGCTAATAAGAGAAGGAACATGGAAATATATAAATTAAGTCAGGCCAGAACACCCTTCAAATGAGTGGATAGAGAAATATCAAAAAGCTCAGAGAACAACCTCTCTCACCATAGAAAATGATCAATCATATACATATGTAAGCTTGAAACTGCTAAAAAAAAATTGGGAATGGTTACAAAAGGTGCATGAAATAGCTAATCTCAGCAATAAACTGTATTGATTAAAAAAGCTATACCAAACCAAGCTGATGAAAGGCCACAATATGCAGGATTACATAAGACACACATTGGAAATGGTTGAATGCCTGAGAGGCATAGGAGAATAAATAAAAGATTTCCATGTCACAGCACTATTACTAAGTGGTTTACCAGAAAGTTATGAAATGCGTGTCAAAGCACATGATTAACTGACATTGGAATATGTTAAGAGCAAGCTTGTGGATAAATAGAAGTATAAAACAGAAAGCATTAATAGTGATGGTGCTTCTATCACAAGGTCTGCTTTAAAGACAAAAAATAGGAATAAAAAAACAGTATCGTGCAATACGAAACATATGTGAATGTTTTGTGTGCAAGAAACAAGGTCATTTAAAAGCAGATTGCAGAATCTGGAAAGCTAAAATGAAAAAACAAACTAAACTACAAAAGGCTAAAAGTTTGAAGGAAGAAACGTATTTTTGCTTCAGATAATAAATATGTTTTTCAATCCAAAATTTGTACCTCAACTTTGCAGGCATTAAGTTTTGATTCAAGAGCTGTAAGTCACACATTAACCATAGTAAAACAGAAAAAAATCACCACAGCTAATGAGCAAATAATGCAATCAGAGGGAATAGGAGACAATTTTCTTTACTGTCCTATTTTCCAGAGTGTCACCAGAAAGATACCTGTGAAAAATGTCCTCTATGTCCCTGCTCTTGAAACAAATCTTTTGTCAGTGAAGAAGCTCACAAAACAAGACAATATAGTGACCTTCTAAGATGACAATTGTGCCATCACAAAAGCGGATATCTTACTTGCAAATGTTAACCACTTGCCGACCGCCGCACGACTATCTACGTCGGCGGTCAGCCCCTCACAGGCAAACTAACGTAGGGCTACGTTGCTTGCTTGTGAGGGTCTAGGGAGCGAGCGCGCGCCCCCGGAGGCGCGCTCCCGCTCCCGCGTGGTCACGGACCCCCCCGCGCGTGTGACCAGCGGACCCGATGTCCGCCGGCCACTCGGCGATCGGCGGGGGAGAGGGAGAATGTCAGGCAGCTTGTGTAAACAAACTGCCTGTCATTCTCCTCACTGCAAAGACACTGATAAAACGGATCTAGTATGTAGATCCGTTGATCAGTGTCCTTACAGCTAGAGCCACAGCCAATCACAGTAGAAACCACGCCCCTAGGGACACACACAGCCCCTCCCTTCCAAATAAAGTTAACCCCTTCACTACCAGTGTATTTTTACAGTAACAGTGCATATGTATAGCACTGATTACTGTAGAAATGTCACTGGTAACCCCAAAAGTGTCAAAAATGTCAGTCAAGGGTCCGATCTGTCCGCCGCAATGTCGCAGTACCGCAAAAAAAATCGCAGATCGCCGCCATTACGCGTTAAAAAAAAAAACAACAAAAATGACAAAAATTTTTCCCTTTGTTAGTAAACGCGATAACTTTTGCGCAAACCAATCAAAATACGCTTTTTGCGATTTTTTTTTACCAAACATAGGTAGCATAAAACAAATTGGCCGAAAATTTTTAAAAATTTTGATTTTTACATTTTTTTTTGGGGGAATTTCATATAAAAAAATGTGAAAAATATTGCTATTTTTGCAAAATTGACGCTCTTTTTTTGTTTATAGCGCGTGATCAAAAAATTGCACAGGTGATCAAATACCACCAAAAGAAAGCTCTGTTTGTGGGAAAAAAAGGACGTCAAATTCGTTTAGGTACAGCGTCGCACGACCGCGCAATTGTGCGTTAAATTCACGCAGTGCCGAATCGCAAAATACCCCCTGGTCGGAATGGGGGTAAAATCTTCCGGGGCTTAAGTGGTTAAAATTACAGATGAACTGTATCAGTTGAACTGCAATGAGGTGGTTAATACTGCCAAGGAGGAAACATTCAAACTGCATTCACACATGACAAAGACAACTTGGACACATAATAAAAAAAATAACTGAGAATGACTATGCAAGTGGTATAAAAATGTATTTTTTCAGGCACCCCTGCAGCAAAAATGTTATTTAGGAAATCAAGTCCAAAGGGATGCAGACCCTTTTCCTCATTAGAGTCCTGTAGGTGCAGCTGCTGATTGATAATTATGAGAACTACTCACATTAGATTCACTGTCCACATGGACACAAACAAACACACAGGGATTTATTCAGAATAATAAAAGGTAGGAATCTGCAACAAAGTGTGTTCATATCATTGTACTATACATATATCACCTACTGTAGAGGGAGATGTTTTTTTTTCCCAACAAAACTAGAGTTACTCTTTAAGACAGCAAAAGGAGACACCTGCCATTACAATACCTGCTTCCAGATGAATAGTCAACACATCAGCTGCTGAGCTGGGTCTAAGTATCCCAGAAAAAAACAGTGACTTTTGACACTTAATAATCTCTTCTAAACTCTACCCATATAATATTTTGCCAAACTTTTGTAGACAATTTAAAATTGTTTGTGACAGTACTTCTAAATCTAGGCAGGGACTTAAACTTCCCTCTTGATACATTAACAAGGAAAGATCTAAAGAACACTCCTGCAATCTTTAACACTAGTACATTTATGGATTAAATTACCCATTGCAGACAAATCATCTCAGACCATGAGCCTATATGCACTACTATATCCTTTGACAATGCAGAACCAAACAAAGGAACTACAGGTTAAACCCAATATTACTCACTGGTAATTCCACACATCAACATATAGGAACTACATTGCATAACTACTTAACATAGAATGTATCTACAGAAATTTAAGTTAAAAAAAAATACAGAAAATATAAGCAAGAACTTACCAAACAAGTGGTGACACTTGAATCACAACACAAACAATACCTAACATTAAAAGGAGCCTCAGAACTGCTTCATGCTCATGGAGAACTGCAATATTTAAAAAAAAAAACATTTCTGAATGTGGTATATTATTAGAAAAAAAAACTACCAATGTATAGAAATGAGACTCCTAAATTTTGAGCCAAGGCATTGCAAATTCTAATTTAGCATCCAAAATACACAACATTAAAATATACATGGAAGGGTGGAACATGCCACCCAAAAAATAGCAGTTCAAGTCCATAGATACTAAAATACCCTATATAACTCACCACAGCAGTTTAAACCAGCGTAGACCTAGGAACAATAATACAAATGAATCATTACATATTTATATAGAAATATGCCAACACTGTCAGAGATGGAAACAGCCTCCTTAGCCCAAATTTTAAATGAGGAAGAACTGACTCTAGCTTTAATTCAACTAAAAGCATACAAAAATCTAGGATCCAATGGACTGTCCTCACAATATTATAGGTATGTACTTTTTGAGTGAATCTCAGAATTTTGCTGTCTGTTTTCTGACAGCCCACATTTGCATAATTCAAAAACATAAAGATGCCCAAGAATGCACTAACTATAGGCCAATCTTACTACTAAAGATTGATTTTGGGCTTTTAGCTAAGATTCTAATGAATCAAATAAGGCATTATCTAAATGAACTGATCTGCCCTGAACAAGAGGGATTTAAGCCAATGAGAGAGGCGAGGGACAATACCATGAAAGGTGTGAATCATTTGAGTATTCTGCATAAAAAAAAAAAACATTTAATGCAGTCGATAGCCTTCTTCCCCCAATATGGCAAGGTATAGTTTGAGGGGAGACACATGCACTTCCCTACTTTCCTGGCTTGCCAGGCTGCATGAGTCTTGTATGAATTTTTTAGGGGTTAGATCACTGGTACACTTAAAAATGTTCAGGAGATGCATCATTTGGGAGTATCTGAATTGCTCCCTTGTGGGAAGATGGTACTTCTCCTGTAAGATTTGTTTTGATAACATTCTTCTACGTCACATAAGTCTGCAAGACAAATAAATCCCTTTTTAGTCCACCGTTTAAAAGTGTTTTTCAAAGTGATTTCTCAGCTAAATAAAGCATGGAAACATGGATGGATGGGGGATTTTGCTTTGAATATTAAAAATCAATCAAATAGCGTTTTTGGTTTGTGGTGCTCAGGTGCAGTGGAGTTCCACTTTAAAGATAAAATAAAAAAAAAACAGCCTCTGCTAATATTCTCAGCTTCAGTCAAGAGATTTCCAAGGAATTTTTTTTGTTTAATCGCTAGATGCCCTTAGGCTGATCACAAGAATCATTTAGGTCCGGTTCACACTTATGCGAGTGCGGGAAGGCTGCGAATCCACAGCCTGTTCCCGCATCGCACACGCACCCCCGGCAGTTCACACTGCCATATGCGATACGCTGGGGGTGTCAATGTAATCTTAACGACACCCCTAGTTTGATCGCATAGGATCGGATCGCACAAGTGTGAACCGCTGTGTGATCCGATCTTGATGCGGCTGCCAAAAAGGGTCCCTGTGCGTGTTTGGTGCGGCTGCGGTGCGAATTTAGCCATACAAACTGTATGGCTAAACTCGCACCGCACAGCCAATCGCATGTAATGTCGGAGCAGTGCGCTCCGACATTACATGCGAACCCCGCACACGCATAAGTGTGAACCGGGGCTCAATCCACTCTGTCCCGGACCTATCCCAGCCTATAACTGGACATTTAAGGGGGAGAAGACTTAAAGGGATTGTAAAGGCAGAAGATAAAAAAACCTTCTGTGTGCAGCAGCCCCCCTCAGCCCCCCTAATACTTTCCTAAACCAATCCTTATCCAGCGATGTTGCAGGAGTTTCTCAGCTGCCCAGAACTCCCCTCCTCATTGGCTGAGACAGCAGCACAGTGCTATTGGCTCCCACTGTTGTCAATCAAAGTCAGTCAGTCAATCAGGAGAAAGAGGGATGGTGAGGCCAGGTTGTGACTCCATGTCGGAATGGACACAGGGAGCTGTGACTCGACTCAGGTGTCCCCAGAAAGCTGCATGCCGTGGGGGCACTCAAAAGGAGGGAGGCGCTAGGAGCACAGAAGAGGGATCCAAGGAGAAGATGAGGATCCAGTCCATTCTGTGCAGAACCAACTGCACAGAGCAGGTAAATATAACATGTTTGTTTATATGTCAGCATATGAACTGATTGGCTCCTTCTACTGCTTCTTCCCCTTACACTGCTGTTTTGATGTTCGGGGAACTTTTAATGCCTGACAGCAGGTCAAACACTGATAATTACACTGCTTTCATTTAAAAAAAAATACATTTACCCAGTTCTGGACTGGAAGGATTTGCCCCCTTAATGAGTAGGCCATTTTTTGCGATTCGGCACTGCGTTAATGTAACTGACAATTGTACAGTTGTGCATCTCTGTACCTAAATAAACTTGATGTCATTTTTTCTTCACAAATAGAGCTTTCTTTTGGTGGTACTTGATCACCTGTGCAATTTTTTTTTTGTTTTTTGCGCTATGAACAAAAAAATAAAAGGACGATTCTGGAGAAAAAAAAAAAACAATATTTTCACATTCTGCTATATAAAATCCCCCCCCCCCCCCCAAATGTAAAAATCTTTTTAACATTTTAGGCCAATTTTTAGGCCAATGTTTTCTGCTACATACTTTTGGTAAAAAAAAAAAAAAAAAAAAATTGTAATAAGCATATTTTGATTGGTTTGCACAAAAGTTATTGCATCTTCTAACTACGGGAAGGATTTATGTAATTTTTTTTTTTTTTTTTACTAGTAATGGCGGCGATTTTTATCAGAACAGCGGCATTGCGGTAAACAAGGATATATTAATGATTAATTTGTGTCTTTCACATTTGTCTAGAATTTTACTTTAACTACATTCAAACTCGTTTTCAGAAGTTAAAGGTTATTGTATAACTAAAAATAAAACCATAACCAAAAAAGCAAATTAATATTGGTGAATAGTCCATGTAACAAATGCCAACAATCCATGATGCAGATTCAGTGCTCCGTCACCACAGACAAACCCCACCTGCTTATCGGAGGAATAGACCCCAAAATTTAGGAGGTTAATAGCACATGGATATAGGACAAAGCCTGCTAATAGGCAAGTAATTTTGCAAAAGGAATCTTCAGATCCTCCACTCTTCAGCCTCAAGCACAATAGCAATGGTAACAAATATTGAATGCCCCCCAGCAACAACTGATTCATGCCGATAATGACTCCAATAATTTACTCACAAGGGATCACTAGACTATAACATATTGTAAAAAGCATGCAACTGAGCAGCATGCTATTACTATTTGCTGTAAATGAACTAGTAGTTCAGTTATTGTATGGACTATTTACAAAATTCATTTGCTTTTTGTTTATGATTTTAATTTTGTTATACAACAATCTTTAACCTAATATTAACTTAGGGTCCTTTCACACGGCCGCTCCGTGTGTCCGCAAATCATCCAATCCATTTGCGGATGATTTGCGGACATAATGTAAGTGAATGGCACTGCGGGTGTCAGCGGAATACCATCCGCTGACACCCGATTTTCCTCCTGTCAGTTCTGTTCCGTTTTTACGAATGGAACAGAACCCCATTTTTCCTTCCGTGTAAAAACCGGAAAGGAAGGAAAATCGGATGTCAGTGGTGTCATCCGCTGACATCCGCAGTGCCATATACTTACATTATGTCCGCATATCATCCGCAAACGGATGGGATGATATGCGGGCACACGGAGCGGATGACAGAAATGTCATCCGCTCCGTGGAAAGGAGTGAAAGGAGCCTTAACCTAAAGTAGAGTTTCAGTCGTTATTGTGTTTATTAAAAGTTAGCAGCTACAAAAAGTGTAGCTGCTGACTTTTAATAAGCACGCACTCACCTGTCCCAGGATCCAGCGATGCGGCCGCCCGAAGCCTCGCTTTTCTTCCTCGCCTCTCCCCGGTGCCGTCTGCCCGTCCTCAATGGTCCGGCTATCTTCTGGGACCGGTTACATGTCCCAGAAGATTGCAGGGAGGGAGGGGGACAGGAGAACTTCTGCTAGAGTCACCTAGGCATTGGGAAAAACTAGGTACCTGCCTCTCCCCTCAAAAATAAATTAACATGCCAAATGTGGCATAGGAGGGGGGAGGAATGCTTAAAGCGGAACTTCCCCTTTTGGGTGGAGCCCCGCTTTAATATTATCACACTCAGTTTCTGAGCACTTATCACTGAATGGTATCATCATATTTGTTCTGAATTGTTCTGATATGATTAAAAGGATTACAAACAACAATGGAACACAAAACAGTAACTGTCTACCCAATTGTTATACATCCAACACCATTAAATCAAAACCGCAACATCATCAACAGTTATGCATTATAATACAGTCAGTTAAAACTGTCATGTTAGATCTATGTAAATATAATACGGATCAGACTGCAATCTGATCCATGAATCAAACTCACATGGAAGTCCACTCCAGGATACTCATGGCATTGATATGAACAGGTAGCCCACATACCTCTGTACAGAATGTCTATGCATCCCAGTAGGCTGAAGATGACTCTTCACATGGGCATACGAATCAGTGTGCCTGAGGTCTTACTGGGCATTCATAGAGCTATGTGGTAGAAACATAATTGATATCTCCACAGGAAGAATCTATACAGATCAGTGGTAAAGAAACCAAAAAGTTATTTCCTTTAAGTATGTGATTACATTTGCACTTTCTATAACTCTTCAACAGGTTTCTTTTTTTTTTTTCTTTTTCATTTTGACCAATAACTCTTTTCTGAGCATAATACATTTTAAATTTCTCTTTCTTTGTATGCAAAAACAATGGCAGAGCATTCTCTAAAGTATGCATAAACTATTTTGTCTGACTGTTTTCCACATTTAATGTTAATGAACGTATAACCAACTGCATTAAGGAGGCTTGTGTTGTTAGATTAGACATTTCACAAAGCAATAGTTCTAATCTTATAGCTGAAACAAGTAGCATGACCCATCACAGGTGTCTATAATGAAACTTTAAGAACCACAAATGAGGCATGAAAATTCAACCTCTATTGTTAAGTACAGAGATTGTCTTTTTTGTCAATGCCATCTTTTTTCTTGTAACAAGAGTTTTAACTTCTAAAAATGTTCCAAAGCTATAATGTTGATGGTGTGGGTGTTTGAGAAGTGACTGGTTTATCAAGAATTAAAAAAATAGCACTGCTGAAATTGTATTTGTTGGACAAAACAATAATTTCCCTTGAGGTTTCAAAACTAAGCATATGCACAATTATTGTACAATGCATTAAAAGCCTTAACCTAAAGGCCTGTAACCCTAAATTATTGCCTTGCTGCGAGCCCCTCTCTTTTAATCCCTTCTAATCTCCTATCCTGCATTGTATAACTGTTTCTATGAAACAATGCCTCTAAATACCTTTTTGAGAAGTGTCTTTAGGTTTGTCACGTGACTCCCAGCTGCTCTGATAACACAATCCAGGGCTACATGGGAGTGACGTGACCACCGTAGGGTTGTCACCTCATCCCTTTAAACCAGGACACATATTAATTACACAGGTTCTGAGGCTTAATTACCACCTTAATCAGCCACAGAACCTGTTTATGCAATGTGTGTCCTGGTTTAAAGGAATGAGGTGGTAACCCTAGACCACCGAGCTGGCCGCTCGGCTCCTCCTGCTGTAGTCCTGGATTGTAGTATTGCAGCGATCGGGAGCCAAGTGACAGACCTAAAGACACTTCTCAAAAAGGTGTTTAGAGGCATCATTTCTTACAAGCAGTTATACAGGGCAGGATAGGAGCTTAACAGAGAGGGGCTGGCAGTATCATTTGACTAGCTCATTATGAGGGGGGGGGGGGTGCAGAGACACAGACACACGGAGCTGACAGACAGGAAGGGGGGAGAGCAGAGGAGAGAGCTATGAATGATGGAGGCACGCAGACTGACCACGGTGGTCAGGGCTAATTAGCCATAAATATCATGGTAAGCACAGAGAGGGGGACACATGAAGTGACAGGATCAGCCAGGTTTTTTACAGCTTACAGAGGGACAGGTTAGGCAGCACAAGCACTGTGCTGTTTAACCTGCTATAAGGAAACAGGATCTCTATTTTTATTTGTTTAGGGTAAGAAAACACTTTAACCACTTGCTTACTGAACACTTATACCTCCTTACTAACCAGGCCAATTTTCAGTTTTAGCGCTCTCACACCTTGAATGACAATTGCACAGTCATGCAACACTTTACCCAAATTAAATGTTTATCTTTTTTTTTCACATAAACAGGGCTTTCCTTTTGTGGGATTTATTTATCACTAGGTTTTTTATTTTTTTGCTCAACAAACAAAAAAAGACTGAAAACTTAAAAAAAAAACAAAGTTTTTCAAGTTTAGTTTAAAAATTTTGCAAACAGCTAATTTTTCTCCTTCACTGGTGGGCACTGATCAGGAGGCACTGATGGGGCTGCACTGATAGGTGGCACTAATGGGCACTAATAGTTGGGGCACAGAGAGGTGGCACTGATAAGCGGCATTGATGGACACTGATAGGTGGCACAGGTGGGTACTGATCAGGAGGTAATGATGATCAGGCACTGATAGGTGACACTGGTGGGCACTGATTAACAGCACTGAAGGGCACTGATTAGCAGCACTGGTGGGCACTTAGGGGACCGATATCTCTCTAGCAGAAGCCGTTTTAACAGCTTTCTTCTTTTCTTCACCCTGACAGAGTGAAGAAATGAAAAAAGATAGTAACCAGCTTCTGTTTACTTCTGTAAATAGCTGTCATTGGCTGACAGCTGATCACATGGTAAAGGGCCTGCTGTAATTGGTCCTTTACCCTGCTCTGTGATCAGCCGAGTCCCAGGGACTCAGCGATCACAGAGCGCGCTGCCCTCTTCTCCCCTGGGGTGCATGGGTGGCATGAGAATGGGAAGATGTCCATGTATGCCCTCCCGGCATTTTAAGCCCGTACTGTAGCCGTCTTTCAAGTGGTTAATTTACCAAGTGGTTAATTTACCAACAGTTCTGTGAGTTGAACTCGATGGACTTGTGTTTTTTTTTCAACCAGACTATCTATGTAACTATGCAACTATGTAACAATATGAAAAAAATATATAAATCTGCGCAACCTGTGAAACCAAACATATAAACTACAGCAGCTGTGCACAATCCAGACACTAGATCAACACAAATATAAAAAAATAGTGCAGCGTTATAAACAAATTATATAGTGAACATATGAAAGTCCATATACGTAAAATCCCATTAAAAGTTGTCAAAGCGATGAAAAGATTCCACACTCTGTGAATAGTAATGAAAGATATTGGAGGTGTCACCAGCTCGTAGCTACAGGAACTATCTGTGGAGTCAGGTCCTGACAGCTGACTGGTACTGGTAGAGGTTGTGTTGTGTAGCTAAACACCGCTATCTCAGCAAATCTATGTAAATGAATCCATCTGTGTCAGGTTGAAGTAGTTGGGAAGGACTTTTAACCCATAGGATGATAAAGTCGTAATGGGCCATACACACTATACGATTGTCTTTAGATTTTTTCGTTTAGATTTACCAAAACCATATAATATGAGGTCAAATCTAAACACTTTCAATTTGTATGCAATCAATCAGGCCCCTGCACTACATAGTTGAAGGTAAATCTAAAGGAAATCTAACAACAAAAGTTGTATAGTGTGTATCCAGCTTTAGTCCAGGCTACATCAATATGATCAGTGTCAGCAAATATTCAGGTGAAGAGCAATCCATTGCGGTGCTATGCTCCTGATATCTGCATGTATTCAGTTTCTGGCGGACTGCTGTTTGTGAATTCTAGAAATCATTTATTAATCACCCGGGCTTCCTGAGCTTTCCTTTGGTGTATATACTGTGGTGTGAGGACGCAATTTATATATGACATCATGGTGCCATTTGCCCAGCTGAAGGAAATGATGTCCCAGTGAACTGGATCTCCGTTTATCCATTTAACAGAGCAAATCAGATCACCCTTATTAGGGGGTCACATTGCATACAGTAAGCGCAGTGTGAGATCACAAGCTGATGACACCTCCAATATCTTTCATCACTATCCCCAGAGTGTAGGATCTTTTCATCGCTTTGACACCTTTCAATGGGATCCTACTTATATATATGGACTTTCAAATGTTCACTATATCATTTTTTTTTAACAATGTAGCATATTTAAAGTGCATTTATGGTCAAATTTTAAAATCGTATATTAATTTCCATTTCGAATGGATGGCACACTTCAGTAAGCATGCGCTGGTGACATCACCAGCCACTACAAACATGAATACTTCCTAAACAGTAGATGTTAATGAGGTATTCACTGTACCTACAGTTGCCTTATTATAAGTTTACCTGTAAGTACAAGTGAAAAAGAAGACTTTAATACCACTTTAAGGCTGAAGTTTATAGGAACTCATTAAATGAAACTAATGACCACATTTCCAGTTGTTCCTTATACTGGTAAGCCCCGTACACACGCAACAAATTTCTGCCGACCGGTCGTCCGTCTTTTGTCCAGAGTTGTGTTTTGTTGGTTGGAATGTGCTCTAGACTGCACACGAATTTTCCCGCAAGACAGAATTCTACTTCAGAAGCGATGTCATGTGTTGGATTGCTTTCTATGTGTTCTTTCATCTCTGAGCATGCCCAGTCTTGCTCATAAGATTTTTCCCCATCGAAATCTGTACTAATGAGACGAAAATCGGACGTGTTTTGATGGTCGACAAAAATTTTATAGCCTGCACACCAGAATTTTTTCGGCCGAAAAGTCTGGGTCGGTTGTCGAGAGCACCATACTAACAAGCCGAAAATCGGCAGATCGGTCGTCAGACGAAAATTCCCGGCCGAATTTCGACTCGTGTGTACGGGCCTTTAGACAGCTCTTTAGAAGCAGAAATACTCACATGGTAAAGCCTTCACCCTTAAATGTATCTTGTATACTGGGCATTAAATAGCATGTAACAAAAAGATCCAATACACTGGTCAAAGTAGCAAGTTTCTAACAAACAATGAATGTTCAGAGATTCATTTTATAATGTATAAAAATATTCTGGGATGGAGTGTGTCCTGCCTGTGTCAGGAATGGCTGCTTGCTGAGTTCACAGCTTTTGGAGAGGTGTTTTATTAGGTCAATGTTTCTAAATGCCAAGTTCTCACATTAAATGTTAATACAACTCAGCGTGCCAAACTTAAAGCTTTATTTCCATGTGCCTGGAATGCGGACAGCATCCAATAATTGGGGATCCAGTTGACAGCAGGTGTGGATCACTTGTTTGAGGTTAATTATTCTGGTTTAGTGAAATCTGTCCAGGTTGATCTCTGGCAGCTGCCTAAACATGAGATCTCATGGTTTGGGCAAATAGCGACCATTAAAATGGTCATCTTGCCTAAAATTCTTTGTTTATTTATAACAATATCGATTCCTCTACCAGCTCAATTGTTAAAAAAATGTAATGCATACAATGTTGGTGAGCGCTGTCAGATAGCAGCTAATAAGTATCAGGTGAAAAAAGAAGGGGATAGTGTAAATTCTACAATGAATAATAATAATATAACAAAATAAGTGGTGAATCCACTGTGAAAACCTAATGTGAATGAAGAAATAACTTCAACAAATTCAAATTTAAATACCAATAAATTGAAGCAACATATATATCATACCAGTATTAGGTTAAGTGGTCAGAAGATTTTTCAGAGTGACTGGTTGCACTTAGCTTCCAATAATTGTTATTAGTTTTAAAGAGCATAGGATAATCTTACATTGCAAAAACATCAAAATAAGCACAACTGGGATTTGCAACACCAATTACAAGTAATCAGTGTTAATGCATAAAACATAATCTCAATCACAGGGGCTCGACAACAGGAAGACAGACAGCTATTTCCCCCCCTGGTCTCTCATTATGGCCAGGAGGGTCAACCCTACCAATATTCATACAAGATAACCAAAGTAGGACCTAATAGTCCAAAAACCTTGGTTATCTTTCCAACCCCACATAGTATCAAACTTTAACCCTATTAGTAGAAAAAAAAAGAAAAAAACACACTTAATGAATAAACTTAAATAAGTCCATAAATAACATTCAGTTCATAGGTCTATAAATCAGTGTAAGGTCCCTTCACCATACAGAATTAAAGGTAAGTGACTAGTGTATTTTCAATCCAATGCAGTGTGACACCAATGTGTGCACCAATCTCTCACCTTACAGCTGTAAGGTAACAGCATAAGTGGATATCTTTTACTGAGTGGTCCTATACATTCAGCTGCCTCTGGGGGTCCTCCTATAGCTGGCTCGGCTGGTGGCTCTCTATGGTGGGTAGCATCTCATCTATGGTGATCGGGTGGTCTCTCCAGCTATGTCCTCCGTATTAGTAATATGTGTGAAAAAAAAGGTTCCAAATAGTTTGGTATTGTTTCCCAAACTTTATTACATAAAAACGGCTGATTAACTCACTTGTTGTATAATCAAAGCAAACATATAATCCACGAGCATCAAGCTCGTCCTCCTGCATCACTTCCAGTCTGCCTATCGCTCAGTCCCGACGCATAGTGTCATGCCCACATGACTTCCTCAGGAGACATGGGCGTGATGCTATCAGTTGCAGCAGTGCTTTGCTTTGTATCATTGGACTTTATTTGGTGTGCATCACTGAGAGTGTGGTTTCATCTCCCAAGAGGACTGTTATTCCCATTATTGGTAATAGATTTTATTTTTTATTCATTTTATACAATGTTCACGGTGAATTCACTATCAATTGCACATAAGTGTTCTTTATTTTTTTATTCCTTTATCGTCATACAGCAGCACAACACGCCTTATATACACTATTGTCAAAAGTATTGGGACACCTGTCTACAGGCACATGAATTTTAATGGAACCCTAATCTTAGTCCGTAGGGTTTAATATTGAGTTGGCCCAGCCTTTGCAGCTATAACAGCTTCAACTCTTCTGGAAAAGCTGTCCACAAGGTTTAGGAGTGTGTCTATTGGAATGTTTGACCATTCTTCCAGAAGTGCATTTTTGAGGTCAGGCAATGATGTTGGATGAGAAGGCCTGGCTCACAGTCTACACTCTAATTCATTCCAAAAAGTATTCAGGACTCTGTGCAGGTCAGTCAATTTCCTCCACCCCAAAGTCACTCATTCATGTCTTTATGGACCTTACTTTGTGCACTGGTGCGCTGTCATGTTGGAACAGGAAAGGGCCATCCCCAAACTGTTCCCACAAACTTGAGAACATAAAATTGTCCAAAATGTCTTGGTATGCTGACACCTTAAAAGTTAACTTTTCTGGAACTAAGGGGCAAAGCCCAACCCTTGAAAAACAATCCCACACCACTCCCCCACTCCACCAAGTGATTTGGACCAGTGCACAAAGCAAGGACCAAAAAAACATATGGATGAGCGAGTCGACATACAAACTCCAGGCAGGTGGCGCCATGGTTGAGATTTGGAACCCATGACCTGAGTGCTGCTAAATCGGAGTGCTAACCACTAAGCCACTGTGCTCATCAGACTTGTAACTAGAATATATTGTAGTTCCATGATTAAAGAATAAACATATAAATATAAGTCAGCAATCTAATAAAATTCCTTGCAGACATTAAACATTATTTTTCATATAATAGAGATATAATGTCAACCGTTCTCTACATTTAACATTAGAAAATAGTATGCATTACTATGCAACTCTCATTAGGAAATGTATTAGTTAGCAGAACAGGTAAAAAAAATTAGAATAGAATTAAGAATATAATTAGCATCAAAAGTCATAAAACACATCACAATTACCAATGGTTTATTTATACATACACAAACAAGATCATGGCTCAATCTTGTAGTTTGGCACCATCTAGGAAATATGTTTGCCACTGCCAATTATATAATTGTGCTTATGTTTGCCTATTTGATCACGCTTCCACGTTCGCCATATCGAGGTCCTAATTATTTTAATTAAGGAGCAGTTAGAAGTTCAATGACCATTGCTTCTCCTTATTCTTAGTAAATCAATCCCAGTGTGTCTATGTTAGCAGTCCAGTCTCTTCCCTTCAGTCTCCACTTTTCTTAGAAAAGAAACAGTACCTATTCTTCTTGACTCTTTCACCCACTTCTCTATTACTTCTCCAGCAGTTCCAATTCTTCATCTATTCTCAATAACAATTTTTCACTGGGATCCTCACTATTTCTTCTTCCCATGTTCTGAGCTGTGCTTTCATTCCTGACTGTGTAATTGGTCATGTGAGACCCACCCAGCAGTTTAAAACAGGTAAAAAAAATAAGGAACGCACCGCTTTGTTCAGAGTAAAAATGCCTCTGTAAGGGCCCTTTCACACGGGCGCTCTGTATGTCCGCAAATCATCCTATTTTTTTGCGGATGATTTACAGACATAATGTAAGTCAATGGCATTGCGGATGTCAGCGGAATACCATCCGCTGACATCCGATTTTCTTCCTTTCAGTTCTGTTCCATTTTTTGGAACAGAACAGAACCCTATTTTTCCTCCATTCAAAAAATGTAAAGGAAGCAAAATCGGATGTCAGCGGTGTCATCCGCTGACATCCGCAATGCCCATAGACTTACATTATGTCCATATATCATCCGCAAACGGATGGGATGATATGCGGACATACGGAGCGGATGACACAAGTGTCATCCGGTCCGTGAAAAAAAAAAGGACCGGAGCGGAGAATAAAAACTGATCGCCCGTGTGAAAGAGCCCTTACAGTCTTCATTTTCTACATCCTCTAACAGCCCAACATGTTATAAGGAAGTCCCATATGTATGTTGTAATGTGTCAGCTCTTTTGGTGACATCATTTGAAAAACAAAGCTCATACAATTTCACATTGAGCATAGAAAAATCAAATTACTCACGGCAAAAGAATTTAAATATAAGTATCTGCAGCAAAATGAAGGATGTCCCAAAGCCAAACTCCTTAAATATTTTTAAAACATTGTGGAGAATCTGCTATAATAATTGAAGCAGCCAAACTATTTTTTAATCATGATTAAGCAGATATTTAGCACTACTTTGAAAATAAATGTGAATCTGTTGGTTTAAAAAGAAAGAAAGAGAGCACTTGTGGTGAAGATGTATTTTTCATTAAGATAATGATCTCAAATATACTGTACATGTGGCAAGGTAATCACACTACCCAAATCTTAATCCCTTTCAACATCTGAGATGAATAAGAGAGACTGTTAAGAACCCATCAATTATCCAGTGTGACTAAACCGAAAACGTATTTGCATGAAGTGTGTAACCAGATGTCTTCTAAAGCCAGCACTTTTCAATTGAAGGCAATTATTATGCTCAAAGGTGAACCAACAAAGCACTTGCTCCAGGTAAAATATGCCACCAAAATCCAGATATAAATGTTTTAAATAGGAAAAAAGAAAACATTTTAATTGGTTCAATATTAAAATCAGATATCTTATTTATATAGCAATTAGGTAAATAAGTCTGTGTGGTTTGGATGGAGAAAAGTTTATTGTATTATTAACCAATGACTATCCGAATGCCCACGTTAGGTTGATGAACTAGAAAGTGACTCTAAACAATGCAGTAGCTATTGCAGATGTCGATTTTTCCCATCCCAGTAAACCATTTACGCTGAGTCTAAATGGAGCACGAGGCTTACTGCTGTTTCCTCAGCAATAGGGTTGAGCGAACCTGGACTGTATTGTTCGTGTTAGTACCGGACCCGAACCCGGACATTTCACTGTATGTTCGGGTACTGTCCGTTGCTCGGTAATGTTATTTTAATGTTTTGGCGCGGTTTTAATGGCGCGCTTTCAACAACCAATCAGCAAGCGTTTAACTAGTGTGCCCTAGCAGCCATCACAGCCATGTCTAGTAATGGCATGGCTGTGATAGGCCAGTGCAGCATGTGACCCAGACTCTATATAAGCTGGAGTCACACAGTGCCGCGCATCACTCTGCTAATACTACTGTAGGGAGAGGTTCCTGACTGCTGCTGCTGAGGCACAGATAGGCCTTTACTATAGGGTGAGGCTGGAGAGATTGCTTGTAGGGAAAGCATAGGAGGAACAATCTGCTTTATCATACAGCGATCTACGTTGATTTGATTTTGTGGGGTGCAGTGAACGATGTTTTTGCCCGGAGGGAGAGATAGGAGTTTACTGTAGGGCCAGGCTGGAGAGATTGCTTTTAGGGAAAGCATAGATAGGAACAATCTGCTTTAATCAGACAGCAATTGTATTGTGTGGTGGTGCAGTTGAATGATCTTTATGCCCTGACCTGAGCCAAGTGAGGAGAAGGGAGAAACAAAAAAAAATTATCAGTCTGTTAGGCGTGCGGTGCTGCACATTTCATGCAACCTCAGTGCATATGTGTGTGCTTAATCTGCATTTAAAAAAGAAAAAACTTTTTTTCCTTCATATTTAACTTTAAAGACTATATGTCAGACAGACATTGCTTTTCTAACCTGCTCTTCAAAAAGCACCAATGTGAGGGGAAAATAATTATTTTACAGTATTTAGGGTAAAAAAATTATTTTTCAGTTTTTCATTCAAATGGTTTTTTTTTTTAATTCAATAGCGGAATAAAACAACAGTATTCAACCTGGCTGTTAGGCGTGCGGTGCTGCACATTTCATGCAACCTCAGTGCATATGTGTGTGCTTAATCTGCATTTAAAAAAGAAAAAACATTTTTTCCTTCATATTTAACTTTAAAGACTGTATGTCAGACAGACATTGCTTTTCTAACCTCCTCTTCAAAAAGCACCAATGTGAGGGGAAAATAATTCTTTTACAGTATTTAGGGTAAAAAAAAATATTTTTCAGTTTTTCATTCATACATTACTGTGAGATACACCCATTGCATAATGTTGTATTGCGCCGTGCAATAAAAAAAACGATTTAGGGGACAAAAGAGTTTATTGCTGCCCTGTACGCATATGTTACAGTGACATACACACATTGCATACTGTTGTATTGGGCCGTGCAATAAAAAAAACGATTTAGGGGACAAAAGAGTTTATTGCTGCCCTGTCTGCATATGTTACAGTGACATATACCCATTGCATACTGTTCTATTGCACCTTGCAATAGAAAAAACTATTTAGGGGACAAAAAAAGTTGATTGCGGCCCTGTCTGCATATGTTACAGTGACATACACCCATTGCGTAAAGTTTTATTGTGCCGTGCAAAAAAAAAACATTTAGGGGCAAAAAAGTTTATTGCGGTCCTGTCCACATATGTTACAGTGAGATACACCCATTGCGTACTGTTGAATTGTGCCTTGCAATAAAAAAACTATTTAGGGGACCAAAAGAGTTTATTGCTGCCCTGTCCACATATGTTACAGTGACATACACCCATTGCATACTGTTCTATTGCGCCGTGCAATAAAAAAAACATTTAGGGGCAAAAAAGTTTATTGCGGCCCTGTCCGCATATGTTACAGTGACATACACCCATTGCATACTGTTGTATTGCGCCGTGCAATAAAAAAAACTATTTAGGGGACAAAAGAGTTTATTGCTGCCCTGTCCGCATATGTTACAGTGACATACACCCATTGCATACTGTTCTATTGCGCCGTGCAATAAAAAAAACATTTAGGGGCAAAAAAGTTTATTGCAGCCCTGTCCGCATATGTTACATTGAGATACACCAATTGCGTACTGTTGAATTGCGCCTTGCAATAAAAAAACTATTTATGGGACAAAAAAAGTTGATTGCGGCCCTGTCTGCATATGTTACAGTAATATACACCCATTGCATACTGTTCTATTGCGCCGTGCAATAAAAAAAAACTATTTAGGGGACAAAAGAGTTTATTGCTGCCCTGTCCGCATATGTTAGAGTGACATACACCCATTGCATACTGTTCTATTGTGCCGTGCAATAGAAAAAAACTATTTAGGGGACAAAAGAGTTCATTGCTGCCCTGTCCGCATATGTTACAGTGACATACACCCATTGCATACTGTTCTATTGCACCTTGTAATAGAAAAAACAATTTAGGGGCAAAACAGTTTATTACTGCCCTGTCCGCATATGTTACAGTGACATACACCAATTGCATACTGTTCTTTTGCGCCGTGCATTAAAAAAAAAACATTTAGGGGCAAAAAAGTTTATTGCGGCCCTGTGCGCATATGTTACAGTGACATACACCCATTGCATACTGTTCTATTGCGCCGTGCAATAAAAAAAAAAACATTTAGGGGCAAAAAAGTTTATTGCGGCCCTGTCCACATATGTTACAGTGAGATACACCCATTGCGTACTGTTGAATTGCGCCTTGCAATAAAAAAACTATTTAGGGGACCAAAAGAGTTTATTGCTGCCCTGTCCACATATGTTACAGTGACATACACCCATTGCGTACTGTTGTATTGCGCCGTGCAATAAAAAAAACATTTAGGGGCAAAAAAGTTTATTGCGGCCCTGTCCGCATATGTTACAGTGAGATACACACATTGTGTACTGTTGAATTGTGCCTTGCAATAAAAAAACTATTTAGGGGACCAAAATAGTTTATTGCTGCCCTGTCTGCATATGTTACAGTGATATACACCCATTGCATACTGTTCTATTGCGCCGTGCAATAAAAAAAACTATTTAGGGGACAAAAGAGTTTATTGCTGCCCTGTTCCGCATATGTTACAGTGACATACACCCATTGCATACTGTTCTATTGCACCGTGCAATAAAAAAAACTATTTAGGGGACAAAAGAGTTTATTGCTGCCCTATCCGCATATGTTACAGTGACATACACCCATTGCATACTGTTCTATTGCACCTTGTAATAGAAAAAACCATTTAGGGGCAAAACTGTTTATTACTGCTCTGTCCGCATATGTTACAGTGACATACACCCATTGCATACTGTTCTATTGCACCTTGCAATAGAAAAAACTATTTAGAGGACAAAAAAAGTTGATTGCGGCCCTGTCTGCATATGTTACAGTGACATACACCCATTGCGTACTGTTTTATTGCGCCGTGCAATAAAAAAACATTTAGGGGCAAAAAAGTTTATTGCGGTCCTGTCCACATATGTTACAGTGAGATACACCCATTGTGTACTGTTGAATTGTGCCTTGCAATAAAAAAACTATTTAGGGGACCAAAAGAGCTTATTCCTGCCCTGTCCGCATATGTTACAGTGACATACACCCATTGCATACTGTTCTATTGCACCTTGTAATAGAAAAAACTATTTAGGGGCAAAACAGTTTATTACTGCCCTGTCCGCATATGTTACAGTGACATACACCCATTGCATACTGTTCTATTGCGCCGTGCATTAAAAAAAAACTATTTAGGGGACAAAGGAGTTTATTGATGCCCTGTCCGCATATGTTACAGTGACATACACCCATTGCATACTGTTCTATTGCACCTTGTAATAGAAAAAAACATTTAGGGGCAAAAAAGTTTATTGCGGCCCTGTGCGCATATGTTACAGTGACATACACCCATTGCATACTGTTCTATTGCGCCGTGCAATAAAAAAAAAAACATTTAGGGGCAAAAAAGTTTATTGCGGCCCTGTCCACATATGTTACAGTGAGATACACCCATTGCGTACTGTTGAATTGCGCCTTGCAATAAAAAAACTATTTAGGGGACCAAAAGAGTTTATTGCTGCCCTGTCCACATATGTTACAGTGACATACACCCATTGCGTACTGTTGTATTGCGCCGTGCAATAAAAAAAACATTTAGGGGCAAAAAAGTTTATTGCGGCCCTGTCCGCATATGTTACAGTGAGATACACACATTGTGTACTGTTGAATTGTGCCTTGCAATAAAAAAACTATTTAGGGGACCAAAATAGTTTATTGCTGCCCTGTCTGCATATGTTACAGTGATATACACCCATTGCATACTGTTCTATTGCGCCGTGCAATAAAAAAAACTATTTAGGGGACAAAAGAGTTTATTGCTGCCCTGTTCCGCATATGTTACAGTGACATACACCCATTGCATACTGTTCTATTGCACCGTGCAATAAAAAAAACTATTTAGGGGACAAAAGAGTTTATTGCTGCCCTATCCGCATATGTTACAGTGACATACACCCATTGCATACTGTTCTATTGCACCTTGTAATAGAAAAAACCATTTAGGGGCAAAACTGTTTATTACTGCTCTGTCCGCATATGTTACAGTGACATACACCCATTGAATACTGTTCTATTGCACCTTGCAATAGAAAAAACTATTTAGAGGACAAAAAAAGTTGATTGCGGCCCTGTCTGCATATGTTACAGTGACATACACCCATTGCGTACTGTTTTATTGCGCCGTGCAATAAAAAAACATTTAGGGGCAAAAAAGTTTATTGCGGTCCTGTCCACATATGTTACAGTGAGATACACCCATTGTGTACTGTTGAATTGTGCCTTGCAATAAAAAAACTATTTAGGGGACCAAAAGAGCTTATTCCTGCCCTGTCCGCATATGTTACAGTGACATACACCCATTGCATACTGTTCTATTGCACCTTGTAATAGAAAAAACTATTTAGGGGCAAAACAGTTTATTACTGCCCTGTCCGCATATGTTACAGTGACATACACCCATTGCATACTGTTCTATTGCGCCGTGCATTAAAAAAAAACTATTTAGGGGACAAAGGAGTTTATTGATGCCCTGTCCGCATATGTTACAGTGACATACACCCATTGCATACTGTTCTATTGCACCTTGTAATAGAAAAAAACATTTAGGGGCAAAACTGTTTATTACTGCTCTGTCCGCATATGTTACAGTGACATACACCCATTGCATACTGTTCTTTTGCGCCGTGCATTAAAAAAAAAAAAACATATAGGGGCAAAAAAGTTTATTGCGGCCCTGTGCGCATGTGTTACAGTGACATACACCCATTGCATACTGTTCTATTGCGCCGTGCAATAAAAAAAACATTTAGGGGCAAAAAAGTTTATTGCGGCCCTGTCCACATATGTTACAGTGAGATACACCCATTGCGTACTGTTGAATTGCGCCTTGCAATAAAAAAACTATTTAGGGGACCAAAGGAGTTTATTGCTGCCCTGTCCGCATTTGTTACAGTGACATACACCCATTGCGTACTGTTCTATTGCGCCGTGCAATGAAAAAAACTATTTAGGGGACAAAAGAGTTCATTGCTGCCCTGTCCGCATATGTTACAGTGACATACATCCATTGCATACTGTTCTATTGCGCCGTGCAATAATAAAATATTTAGGGGACAAAAGAGTTTATTGCTGCCCTGTCTGCATATGTTACAGTGACATATACCCATTGCATACTGTTCTATTGCACCTTGCAATAGAAAAAACTATTTAGGGGACAAAAAAAGTTGATTGCGGCCCTGTCTGCATATGTTACAGTGACATACACCCATTGCGTACTGTTTTATTGCGCCGTGCAATAAAAAAACATTTAGGGGCAAAAGAAATTATTGCGGTCCTGTCCACATATGTTACAGTGAGATACACCCATTGCGTACTGTTGAATTGCGCCTTGCAATAAAAAAACTATTTATGGGACAAAAAAGTTTATTGCTGCCCTGTCTGCATATGTTACAGTGATATACACCCATTGCATACAGTTCTATTGCGCCGTGCAATAAAAAAACTATTTAGGGGACAAAAGTTTATTGCTTCCCTGTCCGCATATGTTACAGTGACATACACCCATTGCATACTGTTCTTTTGCGCCGTGCATTAAAAAAAAAACATTTAGGGGCAAAAAAGTTTATTGCGGCCCTGTGCGCATGTGTTACAGTGACATACACCCATTGCATACTGTTCTATTGCGCCGTGCAATAAAAAAAACATTTAGGGGCAAAAAAGTTTATTGCGGTCCTGTCCACATATGTTACAGTGAGATACACCCATTGCGTACTGTTGAATTGTGCCTTGCAATAAAAAAACTATTTAGGGGACCAAAAGAGTTTATTGCTGCCCTGTCTGCATATGTTACAGTGATATACACCCATTGCATACTGTTCTATTGCGCCGTGCAATAAAAAAAACTATTTAGGGGACAAAAGAGTTTATTGCTGCCCTGTCCGCATATGTTACAGTGACATACACCCATTGCATACTGTTCTATTGCGCCGTGCAATAAAAAAAAACTATTTAGGGGACAAAAGAGTTTATTGCTGCCCTGTCCGCATATGTTACAGTGACATACACCCATTGCATACTGTTCTATTGCACCTTGTAATAGAAAAAAACATTTAGGGGCAAAACAGTTTATTACTGCCCTGTCCGCATATGTTACAGTGACATACATCCATTGCATACTGTTCTATTGCGCCGTGCAATAAAAAAAAAACATTTAGGGGCAAAAAAGTTTATTGCGGCCCTGTCCACATATGTTACAGTGAGATACACCCATTGCGTACTGTTGAATTGCGCCTTGCGATAAAAAAACTATTTAGGGGACCAAAAGAGATTATTGCTGCCCTGTCCGCATATGTTACAGTGACATACACCCATTGCGTACTGTTCTATTGCGCCGCGCAATGAAAAAAACGATTTAGGGGACAAAAGAGTTTATTGCTGCCCTCTCCACATATGTTACAGTGACATACACCCATTGCATACTGTTCTATTGCGCCATGCAATAATAAAATATTTAGGGGACAAAAGAGTTTATTGCTGCCTGTCTGCATATGTTACAGTGACATATACCCATTGCATACTGTTCTATTGCACCTTGCAATAGAAAAAACTATTTAGAGGACAAAAAAAGTTGATTGCGGCCCTGTCTGCATATGTTACAGTGACATACACCCATTGCGTACTGTTTTATTGCGCCGTGCAATAAAAAAACATTTAGGGGCAAAAAAGTTTATTGCGGTCCTGTCCACATATGTTACAGTGAGATACACCCATTGTGTACTGTTAAATTGTGCCTTGCAATAAAAAAACTATTTAGGGGACCAAAAGAGCTTATTCCTGCCCTGTCCGCATATGTTACAGTGACATACACCCATTGCATACTGTTCTATTGCACCTTGTAATAGAAAAAACAATTTAGGGGCAAAACAGTTTATTACTGCCCTGTCCGCATATGTTACAGTGACATACACCCATTGCATACTGTTCTATTGCGCCGTGCATTAAAAAAAAAACTATTTAGGGGACAAAAGAGTTTATTGCTGCCCTGTCCGCATATGTTATAGTGACATACACCCATTACATACTGTTCTATTACGCCGTGCAATAAAAAAAACTATTTAGGGGACAAAAGAGTTCATTGCTGCCCTGTCCGCATATGTTACAGAGACATACACCCATTGCATACTGTTCTATTGCGCTGTGCAATAAAAAAAAACATTTAGGGGCAAAAAAGTTTATTGCTGCCCTGTCTGCATATGTTACAGTGACATACACCCATTGCCTACTGTTCTATTGCGCCGTGCAAAAAAAAAAACATTTAGGGGCAAAGAAGTTTATTGCGGCCCTGTCCGCATATGTTACAGTGTGATACACTCATTGCGTACTGTTGAATTGTGCCTTGCAATAAAAAAACTATTTAGGGGACCAAAAGAGCTTATTCCTGCCCTGTCCGCATATGTTACAGTGACATACACCCATTGCATACTGTTCTATTGCACCTTGTAATAGAAAAACAATTTAGGGGCAAAACAGTTTATTGCGGCCCTGTGCGCATATGTTACAGTGACATACACCCATTGCGTACTGTTCTATTGCGCCGTGCAATAAAAAAAACTATTTAGGGGACAAAAGAGTTTATTGCTGCCCTGTCCGCATATGTTACAGTGACATACACCCATTGCATACTGTTCTATTGAGCCGTGCAATAAAAAAAACTATTTAGGGGACAGAAAGATATTAAATTGCGGCTTAGTCTGTATCTGTATGTGTGAGATACTGTTGTTTTAGTCCGCTATTCAATAAACACCCCTTTAGGGAAAAAAATATTACATTGCAGGTTAGTCTGCCTATTTTACTGTGAGATACACTCGTTGTATACTGTTGTTCTAGTCCGCTATTCAATAAACACCCATTTAGGGAAAAAATATTAAATTGCGGCCTAGTCTGTATCTGTACGTGTGAGATACACCCGTTGTATACTGTTGTTCTAGTCCGCTATTCAATAAAAACCCATTTAGGGAAAAATATTAAATTGCGGCCTAGTCTGTATCTGTACGTGTGAGATACACCCGTTGTATACTGTTGTATTGCGCCTTGCAATAAAAACCCATTTCGGGGAAGATCCAAAATTCGATAAATATGAGGAGAAGGTCAAATAAGGGACGTGGCCTGGGTCGTGGTGTTGCTGGTGGAGCTCCTGTTGCAAGGAGAGGATGTGGTCGATCTGTGCCAGCTACACGCACAGGTAAAACACCTTCCTCAGCTGCGAGTAGGCAACAGAACCTGCAGCAGTATTTGGCAGGGCCTAATGTGCCTCTACAAAGGTTGAGGCCAGAACAAGTACAGGCGATAGTAGATTGGGTTGCTGACGGTGCCTCCAGTTCCTCTCGGTTACAACACCAACATGCCCTGCAAGAAGAAGGAGCAGTCCCTGCCGCAAAAACTCATGGACTTCTTCCATCAGGCTGGTGGAGGAGGAAGACAAGATGGTGCCGCGTCCCCATCCACCCCACGAGGCAATGCGCACTCACTGACAGGGATCCACTCTGGAGACTCTCCCTTCCGTTGCTCTCTGCAAACCTCTCCTTCACCTGCAGTATCTAACACACTAAGCAGAAGCCCTGCCAAATCTAAACCTAGAAAGGATGATCCCACAGGAGCCCTAAGTTAGTTAACCAGTTCTGACTTCCTGAATCATACCAGAGAATTACCAGACTCTATATTGTCTTTTCCAACTTCTAACCAACCGCTAATGGATACTACCATGAAAGACATGTTGGTATCACTCAGGGGCTCCATACATGCTGATATTATGCAGCTGACCAAACACTTTACAGAAGAGATTATCTCCCTGGGTGCCAGAGCAGACCATATTGAGACCAAGATGGATGAATTTGCCCATACTATAAATGATCTAATATATGCGCAGGATGAACAATCTGATGGCCAAAGGTGGATTAGGGTTAAACTGGCGGACAGGGAAGACAGATCTAGGCGTAATACCCTAAACATCTGTGGTATACCCGAATTTGTCCAGCAACATGCTCTGCGCCAATATGTCCTAGATCTGTTTAATACACCTGATTCTGAGTTGATCATTGACGGCATACATCACATTCCCAAACCATCTTTTATTTCACAAAAAGTGCAGAGAGACGTACTAATGTGCATCCACTTTTCCACATAAAAGATCTTATTTCCTTCATCGTATAACAATCTACAATCTACAATTTTTTGAAGATTTTTCCCAATACACTATGCAACTACGAAGAAGCTAACTTCCATCACCAAAGCTTTACGTAACCACTCGATAACATGCAAATGGATCTATACCACCAAATTACCTGTGGTCAAAGAAGGTGAAAACCATGTGATCTCCATTGAATCAGGTTTACAGCTCCTTAAAATCTGGGGCATTGTCTACCAGCTGAAGCTCAACAGAACATGGGTGTTGCAACTGGACAATGACCCAAAGCATAGAAGTAAATCAACAACAGAATGGCTTAAACAGAAGAAAATACCCCTTCTGAAGTGGCCCAGTCAGAGCCCTGACCTAAACCCAATTGAGATGATGTGGCATGACCTCAAGAAAGCGATTCACACCAGACATCCCAAGAATATTGCTGAACTGAAACAGTTCTGTAAAGAGGAATGGTCAAGAATTACTCCTGACCATTGTGCACGTCTGATCTGCAACTACAGGAAAACGTTTGGTTGAAGTTATTGCTGCCAAAGGAGGTTCAACCAGTTATTAAATCCAAGGGTTCACATACCTTTTCCACCTGCACTGTGAATGTTTACATGGTGTGTTCAATAAAAACATGGCAACATTTCATTCTTTGTGTGTTTTTAGTTTGAGCAGACTGTGATTGTCTATTGTGACTTAGATGATGATCAAATCCCATTTTATGACCAATTTGTGTAGAAATCCATATCATTCCAAAGGGTTCACATACTTTTTCTTGCAGCTGTATATAGTGATTACTGATCACTGTATTAGTGTCACGGGTGACGCTAGTTAGCGTCAATGTCAGTTTTATTATAGGGTTAGGGTCCTACCACATTTTCTAATAAAGTTTTAACCCCCTGATTGCCCCCCCCCCCAAGTTAACAGTTATTTAGTGTCAGTTAAGGTCAATTACAGATTGCCAGTAACACTAACACACATACACACACACACGCTATACACCTCCATTACTAGTATAGTGTTTGAACAGATCAATATCTTTGATCTCATTAGAACTATACTAGTGTTCCCAAAATGTGGTGTTTGCATGATCAGCACTGATTCCTGCCAGCACCTGCGTTTAGCCCCTCCGCTCAGCCCACCCCACCCAAGCAAGTGCAGTAATCAATAGATTGCTGTCACTTTCAAAGCACACAACACACAGCGTTAGCAGAGTCAGGTCTGATCTCTGCTAGCACTAGCAGTTTTTTTGTAGCGGTTCAAACAGTCCTCAAAAACCAGGTGCTTTTTTACCTGTGAGTCGCACTAAGTACCTGTAAATTTACTGGCCAAAATGTCCAAACAGAGGTACACTAGTGAAGAGGCCTATAGGAAAATGAGTAGGAGCGATGGGGAAGCCTTACGGTTTAGAATCAGGCTCAGTATACAAACCTGTAGACAGCAGCAGCACCCTAACAGATAGCTCTGCTGACAAAGTAGAAGTCCCTGCTAAGGTCAGGCGTACCAGACCTCATTCTTCTGTTGCTGCAGCAGAGAGCCAGTACTAGTGCTCAACCTTCTGGTGAACTGGCAAGCACCAGCGGCCTAGTTACCCCCTGGTCCTAGACATACCAGCACTGCAGTAAGACTTGGTGACGTGGCGAGTCCCATAAGTGCAGTTCAAGCTTGTGCAGTGGCTAGCACAAGTAGTGTCCCACCATGACCAAGAATTCAAAGACATGCCCATAGAGCCAATTGTGTCCTTCCTGATGCACTTGCAAATCCCAATTGGCAGCCCACAGATTCAGCAGCGACCGTACTTCCCCCATTCACTGGCCTACCCGGAATTCAGGTGGAAACAGCTGATTTTAATTCTCTTAATTTTTTTGAGCTGTTTTTCACAGAAGATCTGTACAGATCTATTGTTGATCAAAGCAATTTGTATGCTAACCAATTCATTGCCGCCAATCCAAATTTGAACCTTGTTAGACAATTTGGCTGGAAACTTATAACCGTTTCTGAATTTAGGACCTTTCTGGGCCTATTCCTCAACATGGGCATTACTAAAAAGAGTAAGTTGCGTTCATATTGGTCCACTGACCCAATTCATCATATGCCTATGTTCTCTGCTGCTATGGCCAGGGCTCGATACGAGCAAATATTGCGGTTCATGCATTTCAATGACAATGAACTCTGTCGTCCTCGGGGGGATCCTGGATATGACCAGCTCCACAAAATGTTGCCCCTCGTAAACCATTTCAATCAAAGTTTATCCCCAGCAAGCGTGCCAGATATGGGGTCAAGATGTATAAGCTCTGTGACAGGGCCACAGGCTATACATGTAGTTTCTGTGTTTACGAGGGACTGGGTGATCTAATCACCAGGGCTTCCCCCAATGGCTTGTAAATGCCCCAATTAGTCAAGGGGAGAGAGCCTGCTTGAGGTGCGATGAACTGCTTGCAGTGAAGTGGAGGGACAAACTGAACATTTTCATTCTGTCCTCCATTCACCCAGACACGGCAGTCCAAATTACTACAGTCACTGGTGTTGTTGAGAAGCCCCTCTGAGTCCACAACTACAACCGTAAAATGGAAGGGGTGGACTTCAATGACCAGATGATGGGACCGTACTTAATTGCCCGTAAGGCCAGACACTGGTACAAAAAAGTGTCTGTGTACTTATTTCAATTGGCTCTTTTCAATGCTTATGTGTTATACAATGCGTCAGAACGAACAGCATCCTTCTTAAATTTCCAGGAATAGATCATCAGAGCCCTTCTGTATCCAGAAGGTGCTGTGGCTTAACTTCCCGATGCAGTGAGCCGGCTGCATGAGAGGCATATTCCAGATGTCCTCCCGAGTACCCGTACCACACCAAAAAAGATGCCCTGTCTGCAGCAAGCGCGGATTTAGGTGTGACACCTGTAATTTTTGTCCCTCCTGTCCTTGCCAACCTGGTCTTTGCAACGATGACTATTTCCGTCGCTACCACACACTAGTGGATTATTAGTATAGGGTACAGCACGGCACAGTCTAGGGCACACTTACACAGGGCCTCAAAAGATGTTAGATGGCTATCGCATTTTGAGAGACCCTAACCTGGAACTTTTTACAGTTGAAAAAAAAGTGTAAAAAAAAGTCAAAAAAATAAAACATTTAAAAATAAATAAGTAAATAAATAAATAAATACTGTAAAATAAAAAAGGCAAAAATAGCTGTTTTATTCTTCCTACTGTTTTACTGTATTTTCTGCTATACTCAAATGTTTTATTGTTACTGTGTTTTATTGTTTGCTTTGCAGGTATTTCATTTTATGGTTTTACTCTACTGTTACTGTGTTTTATTGTTAAACCATTGTTTTCTTTGCAAGTACGCCATTCAACTGCAACACTGATTTGCATATGGTGACAGCAACCTGGTTTGCTCTCACAATACGTAATAACAGTGAATCCAGTGCTGAAGGGGGTGATTTCACCACCACAGTTAAAAAAAAGAGCAAATATGGTGAAGCATAGGGGCAGGGGTGGACATAGGGGCAGATTGCCCCTATGCTTCGCCCAAATTTGTTTTACTCTTTTTTTGGCACAGACTAAGTTAATGTTTTATTGATACTATGTTTTATCATTAACCATTGTTTGCTTTGTAGGTACGCCATTCAGCTGCAGCACTAATTTATTTATTTTTGAACAACATGGTTCACTCTTACGCTACATAAATCTGTGACTCCAGCTCTGTAGTAGGGGATTTCACCCCACAGTAAAAAAAAAAAAAAAAAGCATATATGGTGTTACCCTCCTTTCATAAAGTGCAAAGAAATAAAGTGCATAAATTGCATAAAAAATCCAAAACATCCAACTAAGCAAGAACAGAGTCCTTCAAAAGTCTTTGTTTATGTAGTGCCAGAGCTGGTGGTGGTGACATTGTACGGTGGTTCCTATAACTGACACCAATGACCCTGCATTAAAGCCACTGTGTATTGCTCTGGCACTACATAAACAAAGACTTTTGAAGGACTCTGCTTAGTTGGATGTTTTGGATTATTTATGCAATTTATGCACTTTATTTATTTGCACTTTATGAAAGGAGGGTAACACCATCCCTGAGCTACTGAAATTCTAAGAAAAATAATCTGTTTTTTTTGTGATGAATTTTAATTTATGTATAGTTGTCACTGAGGCTTTATTAACTGTGCGATGTGAAAATCACCTGCAAGACGCACACTGCTATGCGACCCAAAGTTGTCGCTAAATAAAGCAGATGTGTGTGATGCAGAGTAGCAAAGCCTTTTGCAGTGGACTTAAAGCCTCAGTGACAAGTTAACGCCTGTTCTTGTTGTAAGTGTTAAGTCCACTGCAAAAGGCGTCACACACATCTGCTTTATTAGGAGCAAAAGAAAGGCGCGGTTAAGCAAAAAAGTCGTTTTTGAAGGTTTGGCATGCTATAATTTTGGTTCTGGACATGCTACAGAGCTGAAACTTTACAGGTACACTTTTTAGACCCCCCAGACACCAAATCAAAAGAAATCTAATTTTTTTCAATAATTTTATCAATAATTGGCTCTCTATCAAAAACGACAATTTTTAAGAACTTTTTCTTGCCTGATTCATAGTCCCTGGGGCATGACCCAGAATCCTAGGCCCTTTTAGGGGCTTCAAAATTGTGTTTTTTGATTCCCAAAGTTCGGGTCCCATTGATTTCAATGGGGTTCAGGAATCCGAACCGAACTTTTGGGAAATTCGGGTGTTCTGGTCGAACCAAACTTTTCAAAAGTTCGATCATCCCTAATAGGCAGTCATAAACTAAAAGCTGCGTAAAGTCAAGAAAATGTACCATAGTTTGTAAACGCTATAACATTTGCGCAAACCAATAAATATACACTTTTTGAATTGTTTTCTACCCAAGACATGTGGCTGAATTCGTTTTGGCCTAAATGTTTGACAAAAATTTAGTTTATTGGAATTTTTTTATGACAAAAAGTAGAACATATAATTCTCTTTTTAAAATTGCAGATTTTTTTGTTTATATTGCAAAAAATAACCTTGCTATATTAAAGAGCAAAGAATTTTAAAGTTTAACAGTAAAAGAATCATGAGGGCGTGGCTTGGCGCTGATCGGGTATGGCCGCTTAGTCTCTCTGCTCCCGGCCAGCTATAGAGGAAAGCTTCATTTTTAAGCAACATCTTCCCTTCAAAGCTCCCCAAAGAGGATGGGGAAGTTGAGCGCTTACTCCTCTCCCTCCAGATCCCGATCCCCGTGGGATCCGCCGCTCGGCTGCGGCCGTAGCATCCCGGAGCTCTTCCGGCAGCCGCAACAAGTACGCGAGGCCCTGGCTTCATCCAAGGCCTATGCGGAGGTAGTTTGGGGGGCCGCCGCTCCGCACTCTGCAGGCGAGCAACACCTCATAGTGGACCAAGGGGACCCTCATCCAGCCATGGACACACTGACACCCCCCTCAGTAACCCCTCAACCGATCCCTGTAACCCTTCCAGACCTGATATCCATCGCAGATGAATTGAAGGCCTTACTGGCTATGGCAGTAGCTGATCTAAAAAGGGACATCAACTCTATCAACCTGAGGGTGAGTGAAGTGGAGGAAAAGGCTACCATACATGATGAATCTATTCAATCTCTGACAAACACCGCAAAATTGCATGATGCTCAATTCAGGGATATCCAGAGGCACCTCGAAGACCTCGACAACAGAGGACGTCGCCACAACCTCCGGGTAAGGGGTCTCCCAGAGTCGGTGGACCACACGCAAATTATGAATGCCACCATTTCTATTTTTAATGATGCATTAGGAAGACCCCCTGAGACTTCTATCGAATTTGAACATCTCCACAGAGCCTTAAGACCCAAGGCAAGAGATACGGACCCACCAAGGGACATCATCTGTTGCGTGGTGAACTTTAGATTAAAGGTGGACATTTTAAGAAGAACAAGAGACCGCTACTCAATGCTTTATCAGGGATCAGAAATTAAAATTTTACAAGATCTATCCCTGATAACTCTCCAGCGAAGACGCGATCTCCGGCCATTATTGGAAACCCTAAGATCCAGAAATACCCAATACCGTTGGAAGTTTCCGTTTTGCTTATCTGCGTCTGTCAACGGACGCACTGCCAACTTGCGGGTCTCTGAAGATTTTCCATCCTTCTGTAACATTCTTAACATCCCGTATATAGAGTTGCCAAACTGGTATAGACCCCTCCACACACAAAGCCTAAGGAGAGCGACGTCGATGGATGCGATCCCAGAGAGAGATGACTTCCACATCAGACGACGCAGATCAGTCTCACCCAGAGCCGACTCCACCACCCACCACAGGATGTAAAGCATTGAAAGTCCCACGGCCTCCCCTGTTCACCGGCGACCAAGACAGGACTGAATTATCTAGAGCCCGGCATTCAAGATCTACAGTCCTTACCTGCACTCCCTTCCACCTTTCTCTTACTTTTCCGCTTTCTTACCCTATTCCCCCATCCATCCACGCTTGTTTTGTTCTCATTTTCTTTGTTCTATAGACCCAGGAACCCATCGAAACATAGATCCAGGTTCGCACATGCTGAAATTTCCCGAAGAACGACCTCCCCGACACCTGTACCAACACGGCTCGACCTCCCTCACTGCAAGTTACAGACCAGCTGAACATGAGGCCGCCCGAATCTGCTAGAACACTTCTGCCTTGAAATCTCATACCACTGAACTCTTAACTCACAGGACTGGTAAAGTACAAAACACCGCACAAATCTTCTCTTAGTTATCCAATATTTCAATCTTCATACTCTTCGATTATCCCCCGAAGATTTTCATATTCTCGATCAGGCCCCATAAGCATTGTCTTCTCCTCTCTCTCTCTCTCCCTCTGGAGGGATGGAGGAGAAGCGGTTCTACCAGAGTTAGGTATACCTTTTTGCTTTTTTTTTTTTTTTTTTAGGGATAATGGGACTCTAAATTTTATATATGATTTTTGTCCTCTCAACAGTGTTCCTATTGGTTCCCCTCCACCGATCCTTTAATTGTTCTGTCTCCTTGGGGACGGCATTTGCTCGTGTGGATGGAGGGCCTGAGACCCCCTTAAATACCACCTTAGTCCAGCCTAGCGAGAAGTCTTACAACAGTACTTGTGATCTTACAATCCCTAATCTCTATTCCTATCCAAATAATTTATCAGATTCTCAAATTCTAACCTGAACCACTCTAGTGACCAACAATATTTCACTAGCATATTAGAATGGTTCAAGCAGAGGTATTCCCCATTAATAGCCATCAAGGTCCTATTACTATCCATACTGTTGATACCACTCCTTTTAAAGGGATAGCCATCCCTCTCCGTGTACTTGTCCATTACTAATTCTTTTTCTTCTATCTCCTGCAACAGTGTATAAACTGTGTATTTCAACACTCCTTTTTCCCTTTATCCTCTATACCTTCTTCTCCACATATTGGAAGATCATATTTTTAGCCACTACTCATTCTTCTTCCGCTGGCTGGTAACATTCTTGCTAACCCTATATCCCGATTAAGTTTCCACCATCTACCCCACAAGACAGGTTGAAATTTTTTATATTTCCCCTGTCAAACCTGCCGATACTTGTACATACAGTTAGGGTGAGATATCGACTTTCACCCTATTCCTCGGCTCTCTTTCTCCACCTCCCTTCTTTCCTCCCCAACTTCACCCAACCCTCCTACACCTTGCCCATTCCCTGCCATAAACCTCCCCTTTCCCCCGTTACGTTCCTCGGTCTCTGCCTCTCGACCCTACTCCATTTAGTTTAAGCAGCTACTCTCTTAACGTACCTCACTCTGTGAAACCATCTTCATATACACGATGCCCCCTTCACCGCCTCCCAACGATACCACCCTACTTAAAATTGTATCGCTAAATGCCAAGGGGTTGAACAAACCTGAGAAACGTAGTCAAGTTCTCGAAATTATGCATAAACTGAAGGCTGATATCATCTACCTCCAAGAAACACACTTTCATTCCCAGAATATACCAAAACCTAAAAATCTTTACTATCCCACGACTTATCTAGTAACCAACCCACTGGGGAAAACTAAAGGCGTAGCAATCCTTATCTCTAAAAACCTTGACTGGAAACTTACTGATTCCATTATAGACCCAGACAGGAGGTATATTTTCTTAAAGGGACTTCTAGCACAAAAGCCAGTTACTCTGGCCAACATTTATAGTCCTAATTCTGCACAGGTTCCGTTTTTTAGGGAAATATCAGCCATATTAGCCAAATTTCAACAAGGCATCACTGTCCTAGGGGGTGATTTTAATGTGGCGTTGTACCCAATTATTGACTCCTCCTCAGGCACCTCCTCCCTCCCTTACAGAGCCCTCAAACAAATTAGAAAATCCCTCAAGGAGCTCCTCTTGCACGACACATGGCGGACCCTATATCCCTCATTCAAAGATTTTACCTTTTTCTCACCTCCCCACCAAAGATACTCGAGATTAGATTACATTTTCCTTTCCCAAAAGGATCTCCCACTAATCAAGAAAGCAACAATTGAAACAATGTTAATCTCCGACCACCACCCAGTATCTCTGACAATCGCAATCCCTACAGAATCCCCACGTAACAAATTCTGGGGGCTGGACGCATCTCTCCTAACTCGAGAGCCCGACATTCAATATCTCCGCAACAAAATTTTTTATATTTTTCCAATAACAACACGTCAAGCATTTCACCTATCACTGTTTGGGAGGCACACAAATGTGCTATGAGAGGTATATTTATCTCACTTAAGTCCTCCAAAAAGAAAGCCCACCAAGTGGTTATTCTCAAAATCCAAGAGCTTGAAAGAGCACACAAAAGCACCAGAGCACACCGCACATACCAAGAACTTCTATATAACAGACAAATTTTACTAGACGAACTACACTTTAAAGTCAAGCGCAAATTCATACTCCAACAGAAATTATTTTATGAATTCGTAAATAAAAGTAGTAAATTCTTAGCCAAAGCCCTCCAAGAAAAAAGAGCTAATACATCCATTCATACTATTAAAGACGACCAGGGCAAGACTTTAGCCAAGACACCCGACATAGCAGCCCAGTTTGAAAAATAGTACTCCAACCTTTATAACTTAGATCCCATGGTCTCAGAATCGATCCAGAAAACCCTCATCCAGGACTTCCTTCAGAAATCTTGCCCTAAAGTTCTCACATTCACACAATCATGAAATTTTCTTCTTTCAGAAGACAAACTCAAATTGGCAATATCCCAACTCAAAGCAGGAAAAAGCCCAGGTCCTGACGGATTCACGGCCCCCTATTACAAGACTTTTTCAGACCTTATCTCCGCCCCACTACTCAATGCCTTCAACTCTTTAGCAATATCTCCCTACCCCCATCACAGACTCTTAGACGCCCATATATCAGTGATCCCAAAGGAAGGCAAAGATCCAACTTCTGTTACAAATTATAGGCCCATTTCATTATTAAATGTAGACATCAAACTCTTTGCTAAAATCATAGCCAACAGACTCCTCCCCCTTGTCCCGCAGCTGATTGACAAGGATCAGGTTGGTTTTGTTCCTGGCCGAGAAGCTCGTGATAACACGATTAAGGCCATCAACATCCATCACTGGATGACCTCCAACAAACTACAGGGATTCATGCTCTCCCTTGATGCTGAGAAGGCGTTCAACAGGCTTGATTGGACTTATATGGAGAATGTCCTAAGGTGTATAGGCCTCCCTGATCGTCTGCTTACCTTCATCCTCTCTCTGTACTCTACGCCAACAGCGTGTGTTAGAGTTAACGGAAGCCTGTCGAGCGCCTTCTCTATCAGCAACGGGATGAGATAGGGATGCCCCCTGTCCCCCATTTTATTTGTCCTCACCCTGGAACCATTCTTAAGATCACTAGCACAAAACCAGAACATTTCTGGCATAACCATGCGCCACCGCTCCTTCAAAATAGCGGCATTCGCTGATGACATCCTATTATTCCTCAGCGATCCCCTGCTCTCCATTCCATCCCTTCTACAAGAATTTAAACTTTTCCAGAAAATTTCCAATTTCAAAATAAACTTCTCTAAATCAAATGCCCTTAATATCTCTCCCAGAAAAAATTAGTAAACCAATGTAAATCTAACTTCCCGTTCCAATGGGCTCCAACCTCCATAAAATACCTGGGGATACATCTCACGAGTCATGAACAATCTCTCTGACCTTTTCACTAAAAACTTTCTCCCTGTGTTACAAGCAATTAAAGATGACATCAAGAAGTGGAACAAACCCAATTTCTCATGGTTTGGTCGAGCAGCTATCATTAAAATGAACATCCTTCCTCGACTCCTCTTCCTGCTTCAAGCGATCACCATCAAAATCCCCAACTCCTTTAAGACCATGTGCAACAAATTTCTTTGGTTTAAGAAAAATCCCAGGCTCTCGTCTGCTTTATTATCCAAATCTAAATTGAAAGGAGGCATTGGTCTACCAGACCTCAAAAAATACTACTGGGCCTGCCATTTAACGAGAATCCTTGACTGGTTCTTACACGAAACTAATAAAGATTGGATCCCACTTGAAAAAGATTTCCACACCCTTCCACTCAAAACAATACTTTGGACATCAAACTAACATACACCTCTATCTCTCAAAAAGCACTCACTCATAAGCGCTACCCTCACCTCCTTTAGAGATACTTGCAAACAAGTATCTATCTCCTCCACACCAGGCCCAATGACCCCAATTAAATTCAATCCCGACTTTACTCCTGGAATGTCCTCCTCCTTCTTACATGAAATCTGGAACAATGACACAATCGAAGCCCACCGCTTTTATAACAAAGGTTCCCTCTTAGATCGCCTTCAAATTAAACCATCCACTTCCTCCACCCCAATCCCCAATTGGACTTACTTCCAAATCAGACATTTCCTTAACCACTTAAGCCCCGGAAGATTTTACCCCCTTCCTGACCAGGCCCTATTTTGCGATTCGGCACTGCATGACTTTAACGGACAATTGCGCGGTCGTGCAATGCTGTACCTAAACAAATTTGACGTCCTTTTTTTCCCACAAACAGAGCTTTCTTTTGGTAGTATTTGATCACCTGTGCAATTTTTTTATCATGCGCTATAAACAAAAAAAGAGCGTAAATTTTGAAAAAATAACAATATTTTTCACATTTTTTATATGAAATTCCCCCCCAAAAAATGTAAAAATCTAAATTTTTTAACATTTTTGGCCAATTTGTTTTCTGCTACATATGTTTGGTAAAAAAAAATCACAATAAGCGTATTTTGATTGGTTTGCGCAAAAGTTATTGCGTTTACTAACTACGGGAAAGATTTTTGTTGTTTTTTTTTTTAACGAGTAATGGCGGCGATCTGCAATTTTTTTTTTGAGGGACTGCGACATTGCGGCAGACAGATCTGACCCTTGACTGACATTTTTTACACTTTTGGGGGTACCAGTGACATTACTACAGTAATCAGTGCTATACATATGCACTGTTACTGTAAAAATGACACTGGCAGGGAAGGGGTTAACTTTATTGGAGAAGGAGGAGTTAAGTGTGCCCTAGGTGCATGTTTCTAACTGTGCAGGGATGTGGCTGTTCATGTAACAGCAGAGATATACGGTTCTACATAGCAGGACCGTATGATCTCTGCTGTTACACAGGGGAGAATGACAGGCGGCTTTGTTTACATTAGCCGCCTGCCTTTCTCCCTCTGTAACTGACGATCGCGAGTGACCGGCGGACATCGGGTCTGCCAGTCACTCGCGCAGAGGTGTCCGTGAATGAGCGGGGGCGGGAGCGCGCCTCCGGTGGCGCGCGCTCGCCCCCTATTGGCTCACAGGCAAGTGACGTACCGGTACGTCACTTTGCCTGAACAGGGCTGATCGCTGCAGTATATGTACTTGAGGCAGTCGGCAAGTGGTTAATTCTTTGAATCACATTGGTATACTCTCCAGAGATCTCACACCTTTTGAGAAACTGTGCATGAACACAAACGACACCTTATCTCAATTACATACAACCTCCTAATAACAGACGCACAAGACCACGCTAACAAAGCTTATAACACACAAAAGTTCACTCAATGTGTCTACACAAGAAAACTGTTACAAATTGCTGACCAGATGGTACAGGACTCCATCACTACTACACAAATACAACCCAGATACATCACTACTACACAAATACAACCCAGATATCTCCAACACCTGCTGGAGAAGCCAATCTGACACGGGCACGCTCCTTCACATCTACTGGACCTGTCCACGAATACAACCGTTCTGGCAATCAATACATGATTCCATTACGAAGGATTTAAGTATTAACATTGTCTATTCTCCCGCCCAATATTTGCCACACTATACTACCACTTCCCCACACAGATATTGTAAATCGCTAACCCCTCATCTACTCAGCGCAGCAAAAGCATGCATCCCGATTCATTAGAAGTCTGACAGAATACACTCAAAACAAGAGTGGCTCAGTAAAATGGACAAAATTGCCAAACTAGAAGAACTAGTGGCTATAGCCCATGACAGAACAGATACTCATGCACGCATCTGGGCCCCTTGGAGATCCTTCGTGGAATCTCGCCCCCACACATCATTGATCGCCACATCTTCCCTCGATAACAGTATACCCACTCATAGTTCTTAATCCTTCCATATCCAGCACGCTCTTCTATTCACATGCCGTTTGAACCCATCATAGCAACACATGAATACTCCTCCCTTTCCCCCACTTCAGCATCTGGTTACAGGCCCCTCCCACCCCTAAACAAGGGCATATAGTGGGAGTCGGCCTCAGAGCATCTTAACCCAATTTGTTTACCCCTTTCTCTGACAACACATCCGCTTATTTGACGTGGCTGTACTCCTATCCACAGCTTGGACTGTTAAGAAACGGTCTAGAGGCAGAGACCGTGGGAATTCCCCCCTTCCTCGCCCTCCTCCCCTTCCCTGTTCCCCCCCCCTGCCCCTTCACCCCCCTATAAAACAGGTAGGGGAGTGATCCCATCACTCTTGGGGAAGACCCTCCCCCCTCCCAATTTTTACCTTAACATACAGTTCTATAAATATCGACTATTACCCAGCCTTTTGTTGTTTCCTTAAAAATGAAAGTCTGGAACATACTACGAACTATCTAACACAACACCTTATACTTCCTGCCGGTCTGATTTTTATCAGGAGAAAGGGACATAAGGTTCCTTATGCACCTGCAGCTCAACTGGCTTTAACACCCCTCATACGCTTTCTTATTTGTTGTAATAAGATTTTATTTCTCCTTTTGGTATACTTACCTTATCTGAAGTTCCACAGGAAGTGGTTTGTTCTTATCATTTTCACTCAGGCTCTATGTTCATCTTGTATGACGGAATATATGTTGGCATGTTATGCCTATTTTATATACCTTGTTACTCAACTTCGGTTATATTGTTAAAATGTTCAAGAGACTGTATGTGTTTTATACATCTTTGCACAAACTCAATAAAAGTTTTTGGAAAAAAAAAAAAAAAGAATCATATGTGAGCTGGCTGCGGAGAGAGGTAGTGCAGGTATTAACCCAGTCTGTCCATAATCAGCTATATTTTGCACATGAATAACGAATATATTGAAATAACTCTAGTGTGACTGATCTTGACATTATACCATACGTGGTACCATATTTCTATGCATCAATTCAAACTTGATGTCCAGATCTCCTTATCGGTCATTACTACTGATAATGTGGAGATTGCAACGTGTATGTTCAAAAATTCAAAGCTAATTCCAAAAGCACCATCTTACAAAATTTACAACTGCCCCTATTAATACCTTAAAAGTTAGCTATATCAAAGGTGGAAGAACACTGAAAAAGCAGGATATAGAACTAGTTAAATATGTGATAATAAATTGTTGTAGAGATATTTCACTAAGCTATCGGGTATCATTTATTATATTATGGCTTGGTGCATCAGGGACTACAGCCCATTCTCAGGAAGTATAATTGTACTTACCATTGATCCTAAAGAGCTGGCATTGTATTTTTTATAACATGCCAGACAAAGGACAAACATTTTTGGTACTGATAATCCAGGAACTGTTCTTTTTTTGGACACAAGCATTTTCTACCTTCGCAAAGAAAGCATTAAATACCAGTTTTTGATATCTATGTACATACAGTACAGCCCTAAAGAGATACTCTGAGGTTGATTTACTTAAGGCAAATAGATTGAGCACTTTGCAAGTGCAGTTTCTCCAGAGCTTAGTAAATGAGGGGAATCCCTGCTGTCTTCCATCATCCAATCATGTGGAAGCAAAACAGTTTTTGTTTTTTCTCCTTGTATGTGATTGGGCATTCTTCAATAACCTTCACCTCATTTATTAAGTTCTGGAGAAAGTTCACAGGCTATTTACCTCTAAACCTCATATACTCACCTCTTCAGTTCTTCCCCACAAATTATTTTCTCACGGCTGCCAATGCAAAACACCTTGCTTTTCAAGGCATGAGAACTGTCACATGATGAAGGGGTGATGTAATTGCTGTCTTATGATGGCCTTGACAGCAGCCACATTTGCAATGGAGGAGGGAATGTTAGGGAAGCGTTTAATATGTAGGTATCGGTGTACCACGGGGAATTTTACACAGAAGCTCTCATTTTGACTTGGGTTACAGCAGGTCAAATAGAACAATGCTATTTTTAATTTTACAGTGCACATCAGTATAATGATAGGTGTAAATTAAAAAGCAGAATTTGATTTTAGTGATTGATAACAGGGAGTTTTAGATCAGAAAAATTAAAGATTAAGCACCCTTTCATTTTCATGAGCATTTTTATGTAGACCTCTTTGATTTGTAAAAAATCATGCAATTCACAAATCCAGACAGTCACGAATCATGAACTATGTGATAGGAGAAAACCATTGTTACATCTCAAAATGCATCAAGTTTCTTTCTAAAGACAATAAATGCTTACTTTAGCGACACATGCCTATGCATCAAAACAGCCATATCATTTTTTTTTAATGCAATTTTTATGTGCAGGTTTAAATCAGATTAGTGGCTGCGACCAACTTAGGCACTTCATATTTACAATAAATGGCTAAATCAGGTTTATTTTAGCTACCTTAACTCGTAAAAAATCACAGAAAACGGTGGCTTTGGTTTGCACAGATAGTTTTGTGATTCGTTTTCTTATCCATTGTGCATAGCTGAGACATAATTGAGTATTTTATTTATCTGCAACAATTACACTTATGTAAATTAGTAATTCTACTTTTCTTAACTCACAAAAAGATTACATATATTGCAAAATTATTGTTAGCATTTCTATTCTTTTTCTTCATTTAATTGTAAAGTACAGTGTTTCCGAGGTAAAATTGTGTATAAGGACTTATATTTCAACAAGTCCTTGCAATGATTAATTCACTATTATTACGATTTTATGCAAAGAAATCACACAACATGCTGCTTTATACCATTTCTGCTGTTTCTCAAGAAATGCTGCGAGTGATCATGTTGTTTCTAGAATAAGTAACAGTTAAACTAAATCATTTGCAATTGGCATCCTATAGATATGATTTAAAAATAGATTTAAATATTCCAGCATGACACACACAGCATCTATTTGGATTGCAAGATAGAGAATTATGGAATCAATTCCAGAAAGATTAACTGGGCTTGTTTGAAAAAGAGCCCAGGAGCAATTCTTGACCAAATGTGATAGAAATATGTAAGTATTGCATATAATAAACACAAGTATATGGTTGGCTAATGCTTTCCATTTGCTTCCAATCTGTTAGTCTGCAACGCTACATTTTAATAGGTTCTAGTTCGCTTAATGCTGGTGGTAATACAGATTTCTAACACTGCATTTTACTGTCAATGAGCTTACTTTACATAGTGGATATTGTCACTGAACTAGTTGGTCTTGGAGAAGCATTTAAAGAACTACAGATTTTTAGGGATCAATTTCAAACTACAAACAATTGAATTTTTTCCCATGGAACTTTAATAGCAAAAAAAATAAAAAAATAAATATTGTATAAAGCAATGCATATTTTATTTGTACCATTGTTAAAAGAAAAAAAAAATCTTTACATAGAAAGCAATTGTTTTGACATGATGATGCATTGTCCCAACAGGGAGTGACACTGAGTTATCACCATACCCAAATACCCACTGGCGTGGTAAATCATATACAAATATCCACAAATAGAATTTCTTCACTAAGTGCCTCCTGCCAAGGGGGATCCAACACATTTCAAATTGTTCCTTACAAATCTTCTTCAGGGGTTAGAGTATTTTTATCTAAGAAAAAAATTATAAAAGGTTCAAAATCAGAAAACGTTATACATATCCCTTTATATATGGACATATACTGTACACTCACATTTTTATTATGTCACCGCTAAGCATGAGTCTGAACATTTAACATGGATATCATCTCCTCAGTTTCACAGGCCTTAGAACATCCACAAGAAAAGCCAATGAGCATGCAAGGGACCACATTGATATAAGACCGGCTGACGCGATAACCACCAGGGGCAATGACCTAAGTGTAAAAAATTCCCAATTAAAAATAGGTAAATTATATATACAATAGCACAAAATGACACCAAGCATGCATCAACTCTGGGTCAATGGGTTCGGTAGGCCCTCACTCTGGCTTGCTATAGGACAGTCTAACTCAGTGTTTCTCAACCTTTTTTCAGTCAAGGCACCCTTTAAAATTATGGACAGTGTCAAGGCACCTCATTCTAAAATGTAAAAAACTATTCAAAAAGCTTCATAATGCAGCAACATAGACACGTAAGACACCCAATGTTAGAGGTAATTTATTCTTCCAAAGCAAATACACTTTTGCTACACTGGTACTGACTAGTATTCCAATGTTTCTCTTCTTCCTCAATTTCTCTCCATCAGCTAATGTCACCCCAGTGCTGAGGGAGAGGGACACAGAAGGGTCAACAAGAATGCTGTGGAAGCAACAGAAATCCTCCTTATTAACTGATATTATCATAGGTTGTTAGGATGCCAATGTCTAGAAAGTCATCATGGTGCATAATGAAAACCCGTGGCTTTGTGTAACTAAAAGGCAGGCTTCATCCAACTATAATCAATAAATCCTATGAGCAACCAATTAGTGATATAATTGCTGCAAACAATCCACTCTCACACATTGTATATAATATATAATTAAAAATTTGTTACGTAATAAAAAAATATCATAAACCCATAATGTGACCACAAAAATGAATCAAAATCCAATGCGTGTATACATTGATAAAAAAATAATATTGAGCAATAAAAAATATTGATACCAGGTGTGAACAAAAAATGTATATATAATGTGCCCAATGTGTAAATGAAAATCACATAAATATAAGTCAATTAGTGACCTTTTATAAAGTGCCAATAGTGCTAAATAAATATAATCACTACTGATAAAATCATGCACATTTCATTATGTGCAAAACACAGTTCTTGTTGAATCAGTGCAAAATAAATGAATCTGGATTCTTCAAAGGTGCCAATAGTGCGAAGTATTGCAGATGATAGAGTCACATAAAGTGAGCAGTGCCTCCAAAGTGACGTGATAATGAAGTGTCACAGCAGAACATGCACCCCCTTGTGAGTGGGTGCTCACCTTATGACCTGCGACTATGCAATTAAGCAATAGCAGATAGCGCTTAATGGGATCTTCTTGGTACTCCCAGATAAGGATCCTTCACAAGCAATGTTTCCTTCCGCAAGCCCTCAAATATGCAAGGAAAACATTATTATTACTTCCAGGTTGCGGAGGATCCTTACCTGGAAGTAATAAGGAAAAGAGGCTATTTTCATTGCATATCTGAGGGCTTGTGGAAGGAGCCATTGCTTGTGAAGGATCCTTATCTGGGAGTACCAAGGAGATCCAATTAAGTGCTATCTGACTATTGCTTAATTGCATAGTCGCAGGTCATAAGGTGAGCGCCCACTCACAAGGGGATGCACGTTCTGCTGTGACACTTCAATACAGAGGTGGGGGACTTGAGTCACATGACTTGACTTGAGTGAGACTCAAGTCACCAGTTTGGGGATTTGAGAATTGCTTGACTAAAATTAATAAAAGTCTCGACTTGACTTTGACTTGGTATTCATGACTTGAGACTTGACTTTGACTTGAGACTAGTGTTGAGCGAACACGGACTGTATTATTCGTGTTCGTACCGAATAATTGGATTTTTTGTACCCGAACACGGACACGGACACTTTACTGTATGTTCGGGTAAAAATCCGTGTTCGGTCGTTTTATTTCCGGGTTTTGCATGCTTTGGCGCTCTTTTCATGGCGGGCTTTCAACAGCCAATCAACAATCGTTTAACTGGTGTGCCTTAAGCCATCCCAGCCATGCCTGCAAATGTCTCAGTAGCTGTGATTGGCCGTCTGAAGCATGTGACCAAGTCTTTATAAGTTCGAGGCAGCCGCAGCGGCGTCATTATGCTGCTTAGATTCAGGGACAGAGCACACATCAACGTGCTGGCTGCTGATTAGGGAAAGATAGGCAGGAAAAAACCATTTGTGTCCGGATAGAATTGAGGGACAGGTCGGAGTGTTTAGGCAGGGCGAGTTGTAGGCATTTTAGGGATAGAGTCTGCTGAATTATATAGGGTCAGTGTCTTCTACAAACTACAATCGATATTGCTGTGTGGGGGGTGGGGTCTGCACTCAATCCTGATCTACGATCTCTTCTCAATCCTGTTAGGGACAGAGTCTGCTGAATTTTAGGGAAACTGTGTTCTACAAACTACAATCGATATTGCTGTGTGGTGTGGGATTGGAGATAGGCAGGTGTCAGTGATCCACATCCATTTTTCTGTGTGTGAGCTGCAGTGAACACAATCTTTTTGGGCTGCAGTGAACACAATCTTTTTGGGCTGCAGTGAACACAATCTTTTTGGGCTGCAGTGAACACAATCTTTTTGGGCTGCAGTGAACACAATCTTTTTGGGGTGCAGTGAACAAAATCTTTTTGGGGTGCAGTGAACACAATCCTTTTTGGTGTGCAGTGAACACAATCTTTGTGGGGTGCAGTGAACAAAATCCTTTGTGGGGTGCAGTGAACACAATCTTTTTGGGGTGCAGTGAACAAAATCCTTTTTGGGGTGCAGTGAACAACATCCTTTTTGGGGTGCAGTGAACACAATCTTTTTGGGGTGCAGTGAACAAAATCCTTTGTGGGGTGCAGTGAACACAATCTTTTTGGGGTGCAGTGAACACAATCTTTTTGGGGTGGAGTGAACAACATCCTTTTTGGGGTGCAGTGAACAAAATCCTTTTTGGGGTGCAGTGAACAAAATCATTTTTGGGGTGCAGTGAACACAATCTTTTTGGGGTGCAGTGAACACAATCTTTGTGGGGTGCAGTGAACACAATCTTTTTGGGGTGGAGTGAACAACATCCTTTTTGGGGTGCAGTGAACAACATCCTTTTTGGGGTGCAGTGAACACAATCTTTTTGGGGTGCAGTGAACACAATCTTTGTGGGGTACAGTGAACAGAATCTTTGTGGGGTGCAGTGAACACAATCTTTGGGGGGTACAGTGAACACAATCTTTGTGAGGTGCAGTGAACACAATCTTTGTGGGGTGCAGTGAACACAATCATTGTGGGGTGCAGTGAACTCAATCTTTGTGGGGTACAGTGAACACAATCTCATACTGAAGGTTTGAGGGTGCTGCCTGTTCCATACTCCCCCTACTCCTCATCTAGCCTTTTAGGGGTACAAACAATAGTAATTGGGGCCTAGTGTGGTTGTGTACGTGTGATATACATACACTTTTTTGGGATCATATTTTCTATTCCGCTATTTAATCAAAAACCTTTGGGGATCAGTTAAATTGGGGGATAGTCTGTGTTGGTACGTGTGAGAGAGATCCACCTTTCCAAGTTGTTGGGGTTCATCTCATACTTCTGAAGGTTTGAGGGTGCTGCCTGTTCCATACTCCCCCTACTCCTAGCCTTTTAGGGGTACAAACAATAGTAATTGGGGCCTAGTGTGGTTGTGTACGTGTGATATACATACACTTTTTTGGGATCATATTTTCTATTCCGCTATTTAATCAAAAACCTTTGGGGATCAGTTAAATTGGGGGATAGTCTGTGTTGGTACGTGTGAGAGAGATCCACCTTTCCAAGTTGTTGGGGTTCATCTCATACTTCTGAAGGTTTGAGGGTGCTGCCTGTTCCATACTCCCCCTACTTCTAGCCTTTTAGGGGTACAAACAATAGTAATTGGGGCCTAGTGTGGTTGTGTACGTGTGATATACATACACTTTTTTGGGATCATATTTTCTATTCCGCTATTTAATCAAAAACCTTTGGGGATCAGTTAAATTGGGGGATAGTCTGTGTTGGTACGTGTGAGAGAGATCCACCTTTCCAAGTTGTTGGGGTTCATCTCATACTTCTGAAGGTTTGAGGGTGCTGCCTGTTCCATACTCCCCCTACTCCTAGCCTTTTAGGGGTACAAACAATAGTAATTGGGGCCTAGTGTGGTTGTGTACGTGTGATATACATACACTTTTTTGGGATCATATTTTCTATTCCGCTATTTAATCAAAAACCTTTGGGGATCAGTTAAATTGGGGGATAGTCTGTGTTGGTACGTGTGAGAGAGATCCACCTTTCCAAGTTGTTGGGGTTCATCTCATACTTCTGAAGGTTTGAGGGTGCTGCCTGTTCCATACTCCCCCTACTCCTAGCCTTTTAGGGGTACAAACAATAGTAATTGGGGCCTAGTGTGGTTGTGTACGTGTGATATACATACACTTTTTTGGGATCATATTTTCTATTCCGCTATTTAATCAAAAACCTTTGGGGATCAGTTAAATTGGGGGATAGTCTGTGTTGGTACGTGTGAGAGAGATCCACCTTTCCAAGTTGTTGAGGTTCATCTCATACTTCTGAAGGTTTGAGGGTGCTGCCTGTTCCATACTCCCCCTACTCCTAGCCTTTTAGGGGTACAAACAATAGTAATTGGGGCCTAGTGTGGTTGTGTACGTGTGATATACATACACTTTTTTGGGATCATATTTTCTATTCCGCTATTTAATCAAAAACCTTTGGGGATCAGTTAAATTGGGGGATAGTCTGTGTTGGTACGTGTGAGAGAGATCCACCTTTCCAAGTTGTTGGGGTTCATCTCATACTTCTGAAGGTTTGAGGGTGCTGCCTGTTCCATACTCCCCCTACTCCTAGCCTTTTAGGGGTACAAACAATAGTAATTGGGGCCTAGTGTGGTTGTGTACGTGTGATATACATACACTTTTTTGGGATCATATTTTCTATTCCGCTATTTAATCAAAAACCTTTGGGGATCAGTTAAATTGGGGGATAGTCTGTGTTGGTACGTGTGAGAGAGATCCACCTTTCCAAGTTGTTGAGGTTCATCTCATACTTCTGAAGGTTTGAGGGTGCTGCCTGTTCCATACTCCCCCTACTCCTAGCCTTTTAGGGGTACAAACAATAGTAATTGGGGCCTAGTGTGGTTGTGTACGTGTGATATACATACACTTTTTTGGGATCATATTTTCTATTCCGCTATTTAATCAAAAACCTTTGGGGATCAGTTAAATTGGGGGATAGTCTGTGTTGGTACGTGTGAGAGAGATCCACCTTTCCAAGTTGTTGGGGTTCATCTCATACTTCTGAAGGTTTGAGGGTGCTGCCTGTTCCATACTCCCCCTACTCCTAGCCTTTTAGGGGTACAAACAATAGTAATTGGGGCCTAGTGTGGTTGTGTACGTGTGATATACATACACTTTTTTGGGATCATATTTTCTATTCCGCTATTTAATCAAAAACCTTTGGGGATCAGTTAAATTGGGGGATAGTCTGTGTTGGTACGTGTGAGAGAGATCCACCTTTCCAAGTTGTTGGGGTTCATCTCATACTTCTGAAGGTTTGAGGGTGCTGCCTGTTCCATACTCCCCCTACTTCTAGCCTTTTAGGGGTACAAACAATAGTAATTGGGGCCTAGTGTGGTTGTGTACGTGTGATATACATACACTTTTTTGGGATCATATTTTCTATTCCGCTATTTAATCAAAAACCTTTGGGGATCAGTTAAATTGGGGGATAGTCTGTGTTGGTACGTGTGAGAGAGATCCACCTTTCCAAGTTGTTGGGGTTCATCTCATACTTCTGAAGGTTTGAGGGTGCTGCCTGTTCCATACTCCCCCTACTCCTAGCCTTTTAGGGGTACAAACAATAGTAATTGGGGCCTAGTGTGGTTGTGTACGTGTGATATACATACACTTTTTTGGGATCATATTTTCTATTCCGCTATTTAATCAAAAACCTTTGGGGATCAGTTAAATTGGGGGATAGTCTGTGTTGGTACGTGTGAGAGAGATCCACCTTTCCAAGTTGTTGGGGTTCATCTCATACTTCTGAAGGTTTGAGGGTGCTGCCTGTTCCATACTCCCCCTACTCCTAGCCTTTTAGGGGTACAAACAATAGTAATTGGGGCCTAGTGTGGTTGTGTACGTGTGATATACATACACTTTTTTGGGATCATATTTTCTATTCCGCTATTTAATCAAAAACCTTTGGGGATCAGTTAAATTGGGGGATAGTCTGTGTTGGTACGTGTGAGAGAGATCCACCTTTCCAAGTTGTTGAGGTTCATCTCATACTTCTGAAGGTTTGAGGGTGCTGCCTGTTCCATACTCCCCCTACTCCTAGCCTTTTAGGGGTACAAACAATAGTAATTGGGGCCTAGTGTGGTTGTGTACGTGTGATATACATACACTTTTTTGGGATCATATTTTCTATTCCGCTATTTAATCAAAAACCTTTGGGGATCAGTTAAATTGGGGGATAGTCTGTGTTGGTACGTGTGAGAGAGATCCACCTTTCCAAGTTGTTGGGGTTCATCTCATACTTCTGAAGGTTTGAGGGTGCTGCCTGTTCCATACTCCCCCTACTCCTAGCCTTTTAGGGGTACAAACAATAGTAATTGGGGCCTAGTGTGGTTGTGTACGTGTGATATACATACACTTTTTTGGGATCATATTTTCTATTCCGCTATTTAATCAAAAACCTTTGGGGATCAGTTAAATTGGGGGATAGTCTGTGTTGGTACGTGTGAGAGAGATCCACCTTTCCAAGTTGTTGAGGTTCATCTCATACTTCTGAAGGTTTGAGGGTGCTGCCTGTTCCATACTCCCCCTACTCCTAGCCTTTTAGGGGTACAAACAATAGTAATTGGGGCCTAGTGTGGTTGTGTACGTGTGATATACATACACTTTTTTGGGATCATATTTTCTATTCCGCTATTTAATCAAAAACCTTTGGGGATCAGTTAAATTGGGGGATAGTCTGTGTTGGTACGTGTGAGAGAGATCCACCTTTCCAAGTTGTTGGGGTTCATCTCATACTTCTGAAGGTTTGAGGGTGCTGCCTGTTCCATACTCCCCCTACTCCTAGCCTTTTAGGGGTACAAACAATAGTAATTGGGGCCTAGTGTGGTTGTGTACGTGTGATATACATACACTTTTTTGGGATCATATTTTCTATTCCGCTATTTAATCAAAAACCTTTGGGGATCAGTTAAATTGGGGGATAGTCTGTGTTGGTACGTGTGAGAGAGATCCACCTTTCCAAGTTGTTGGGGTTCATCTCATACTTCTGAAGGTTTGAGGGTGCTGCCTGTTCCATACTCCCCCTACTCCTAGCCTTTTAGGGGTGCAAACAATAGTAATTGGGGCCTAGTGTGGTTGTGTACGTGTGATATACATACACTTTTTTGGGATCATATTTTCTATTCCGCTATTTAATCAAAAACCTTTGGGGATCAGTTAAATTGGGGGATAGTCTGTGTTGGTACGTGTGAGAGAGATCCACCTTTCCAAGTTGTTGGGGTTCATCTCATACTTCTGAAGGTTTGAGGGTGCTGCCTGTTCCATACTCCCCCTACTCCTAGCCTTTTAGGGGTACAAACAATAGTAATTGGGGCCTAGTGTGGTTGTGTACGTGTGATATACATACACTTTTTTGGGATCATATTTTCTATTCCGCTATTTAATCAAAAACCTTTGGGGATCAGTTAAATTGGGGGATAGTCTGTGTTGGTACGTGTGAGAGAGATCCACCTTTCCAAGTTGTTGGGGTTCATCTCATACTTCTGAAGGTTTGAGGGTGCTGCCTGTTCCATACTCCCCCTACTCCTAGCCTTTTAGGGGTACAAACAATAGTAATTGGGGCCTAGTGTGGTTGTGTACGTGTGATATACATACACTTTTTTGGGATCATATTTTCTATTCCGCTATTTAATCAAAAACCTTTGGGGATCAGTTAAATTGGGGGATAGTCTGTGTTGGTACGTGTGAGAGAGATCCACCTTTCCAAGTTGTTGGGGTTCATCTCATACTTCTGAAGGTTTGAGGGTGCTGCCTGTTCCATACTCCCCCTACTCCTAGCCTTTTAGGGGTACAAACAATAGTAATTGGGGCCTAGTGTGGTTGTGTACGTGTGATATACATACACTTTTTTGGGATCATATTTTCTATTCCGCTATTTAATCAAAAACCTTTGGGGATCAGTTAAATTGGGGGATAGTCTGTGTTGGTACGTGTGAGAGAGATCCACCTTTCCAAGTTGTTGGGGTTCATCTCATACTTCTGAAGGTTTGAGGGTGCTGCCTGTTCCATACTCCCCCTACTCCTAGCCTTTTAGGGGTACAAACAATAGTAATTGGGGCCTAGTGTGGTTGTGTACGTGTGATATACATACACTTTTTTGGGATCATATTTTCTATTCCGCTATTTAATCAAAAACCTTTGGGGATCAGTTAAATTGGGGGATAGTCTGTGTTGGTACGTGTGAGAGAGATCCACCTTTCCAAGTTGTTGGGGTTCATCTCATACTTCTGAAGGTTTGAGGGTGCTGCCTGTTCCATACTCCCCCTACTCCTAGCCTTTTAGGGGTACAAACAATAGTAATTGGGGCCTAGTGTGGTTGTGTACGTGTGATATACATACACTTTTTTGGGATCATATTTTCTATTCCGCTATTTAATCAAAAACCTTTGGGGATCAGTTAAATTGGGGGATAGTCTGTGTTGGTACGTGTGAGAGAGATCCACCTTTCCAAGTTGTTGGGGTTCATCTCATACTTCTGAAGGTTTGAGGGTGCTGCCTGTTCCATACTCCCCCTACTCCTAGCCTTTTAGGGGTACAAACAATAGTAATTGGGGCCTAGTGTGGTTGTGTACGTGTGATATACATACACTTTTTTGGGATCATATTTTCTATTCCGCTATTTAATCAAAAACCTTTGAGGATCAATTGAATTGCGGGATAGTCTGTGTCGGTACGTGTGAGAGAGATCCACCTTTCCAAGTTGTTGGGGTTCATCTCATACTTCTGAAGGTTTGAGGGTGCTGCCTGTTCCATACCCCCCCTACTCCTCATCTAGCCTTTTAGGGGTACAAACAATAGTAATTGGGGCCTAGTGTGGTTGTGTACGTGCGAGATACATACACTTTTTTTGATCATATTTCCTATTCCGCTATTCAATAAAAACCTTTGAGGATCAATTGAATTGCGGGATAGTCTGTGTCGGTACGTGTGAGAGAGATCCACCTTTCCAAGTTGTTGGGGTTCATCTCATACTTCTGAAGGTTTGAGGGTGCTGCCTGTTCCATACCCCCCCTACTCCTCATCTAGCCTTTTAGGGGTACAAACAATAGTAATTGGGGCCTAGTGTGGTTGTGTACGTGCGAGATACATACACTTTTTTTGATCATATTTCCTATTCCGCTATTCAATAAAAACCTTTGAGGATCAATTGAATTGCGGGATAGTCTGTGTCGGTACGTGTGAGAGAGATCCACCTTTCCAAGTTGTTGGGGTTCATCTCATACTTCTGAAGGTTTGAGGGTGCTGCCTGTTCCATACTCCCCCTACTCCTCATCTAGCCTTTTAGGGGTACAAACAATAGTAATTGGGGCCTAGTGTGGTTGTGTACGTGTGATATACATACACTTTTTTTGGATCATATTTTCTATTCCGCTATTCAATAAAAACCTTTCTAGGGCAAGATCTTAAATTACAGAAATATGAGGAGACCGTCAAATAAGGGCCGTGGCCTGGGTCGTGGTGCTGCTGGTAGAGCTCCTGTTGCAAGGAGAGGACATGGTCGATCTGTGCCAGCTACACGCACAAGTGAAACACCTTCCTCAAGTGTGAGTAGGCGACAGAACCTGCATCAGTATTTGGTAGGGCATCAAACGCCCCTAGAAGTGATGAGGCCAGAACAAGTTGAGGCGATAGTAGATTGGTTTGCTGCTGACAGTGCCTCCAGTTCCTTCACATTGTCTCCCTCCCAGTCTACTGCAGAAAGGTCAGAGTTGGCACCTGCAGCCAATGTCCAACCGTCTTTCACCTCACCCCCTTGCAAATCAGGCCAGCAGTCTGAGCCCCAAGCCATACAGCAGTCTCTTATTCTTTTTGAGGACTCTGTCAGCAGGGTTTCCCAGGGCCATCCACCTAGCCCTGCCCCAGAAGTGGAAGAGATTGAGTGCAGCGATGCCCAACCACTTATTTCTCAAGATGAGTACATGCAAGGATCATCGCAGCACGTCTCCGATGATGACGAAACGCAGGTGCCAACTGCTGCGGCGTTCAGCATTGTGGAGACCGACAAGGAGGGCAGGGGTGAAGACTGGGTGGAAGATGATGTGGAGGACGATGAGGTCCTCGACCCCACATGGAATGAACGTCATGCAGGTGAACTGAGTAGTTTGGAGGAAGAGGCGGTGGTCGCACAGAGCCACCAGCACAGCAGAAGAGGGAGCAGGGTGCAGAAGCGGAGCGGCCGTGCCCTAGACACTACGCCCGCTACTGCCCAACGCAGCAAGGGAACGAGCGCACCAAAGTCAGCTCAAAGGAGTTCTCTAGCGTGGAAGTTCTTTAGAAAATGTGCTGATGACAGGACACGAGTGGTTTGCACCCTGTGCAATCAGAGCTTGAAGCGAGGCATGAACCTTCTCAACCTGAGCACAACCTGCATGATCAGGCATCTAAGTGCAAAGCACGAGCTGCAGTGGAGTACACACCTTCAAAACCAAGAAACGTCTCTGGCTCATCCTGCTTCCTCTTCTGCTGCAGTCTCGGCCGCTCCAGCCACATCTGTAGTGATACCGGCACCTGCCACCCCGCAAACAGACGATCTGTCAGCAACACCACCACCTGGGTCACCAACAACCATCTCCACAATGTCCCGTGGAAGCGTTCAGCTTTCCATCTCCCAAACACTTGAGAGGAAGAGGAAGTACCCCCCTACCCACCCGCGATCCCTGGCCCTGAATGCCAGCATTTCAAAATTATTGGCCTTTGAAATGCTGTCATTCCGTCTGGTGGAGACGCACAGTTTTAAAAACCTTATGTCGGTGGCTGTCCCACAGTACGTCGTGCCCAGCCGCCACTACTTTTCCAGGCAAGCCATCCCTTCCCTGCACAACCAAGTGGGGGAAAAAATCAGGTGTGCACTGCGCAACGCCATCTGTGCCAAGGTCCACCTAACTACGGATACGTGGACCAGTAAGCACGGTCAGGGGCGTTATATCTCCCTAACGGCACACTGGGTAAATGCAGTGGCGGATGGGCCTGAGGCGGATAGCAATTTGGCGCATGTCCTTCCACCACCGAGGATTGCAGGGCGCTTCAGTTTGCCTCCTGTTCCTAACTCCTCCTACTCCGCTTCCTCATCCTCTACCGCCTCCTCATCCGGACAGCGTAACACCTTCACCACCAACTTCAGCACGGCCAGGGGTAAACGACAGCAGGCAGTTTTACAACTTGCCTGTTTGGGGGACAAACCACACACCGCGCAGGAGTTGTGGAGGAGCATGGAACAGCAGACAAATGAGTGGTTGCTGCCAGCGAGCCTCAAGCCCGGCCTGGTGGTGTGCGATAACGGGCGAAATCTCATAGCAGCTCTGGGCCTAGCCGGTTTGACGCACATCCCTTGCCTGGCGCATGTGCTGAATTTGGTGGTGCAGAGGTTCCTTAAAAACTACCCCGATATGTCAGAGCTGCTGCAGAAAGTGCGGGCCGTTTGTGCGCACTTTCGGCGTTCTCACCCTGCTGCTGCTCGCCTGGCAGCGCTGCAGCGTAACTTCGGCCTTCCCGCTCACCGCCTCATATGTGACGTGCCCACAAGGTGGAACTCCACCTTGCACATGCTGGAAAGACTGTGCGAGCAGCAGCAGGCCATAGTGGAGTTTCAGCTGCAGCACGCACGCGTGAGTCGCTCTGCGGAACAGCACCACTTCACCACCAATAACTGGGCCTCCATGCGAGACCTGTGTGCCTTGTTGCGCTGTTTTGAGTACTCCACCAACATGGCCAGTGGCAATGACGCCGTTCTCAGCTTAACTATCCCACTTCTATGCCTCCTTGAAAAAACAATTCGGGCGATGATGGAAGAGGATGTGGCACAGGATGAGGAGGAGGAGGAGGATGAAGAGGTAACATTTCCAAGGCTTTCAGGGCAGTCATTCGCAAGGGGCTCCGAGGGTGGGTTCCTGCACACGCAAACGCCAGGGACGCAATTGTCCAGCAGGGGCACAGTTCTGGAGGATGAGGAGGATGAGGAGGAGGAGGAGCTGGAGGAGGAGATGGAACCATGTTCACAGCAGGGTGGCACCCAGGCCAGCTCATGGCCATCACTGGTGCGTGGCTGGGGGGATACAGAGGACACGGACCATACACCTCCCACAGAGGACAGCCTTTCGTTGCCTCTGGGCAGCCTGGCACACATGAGCGATTACATGCTGCAGTGTCTCCACAACGACCGCCGAGTTGCCCACATTCTAACTTGTGCTGATTACTGGGTGGCCACGCTGCTGGATCCCCGTTACAAGGACAACGTACCGTCCTTAATTCACTCACTGGAGCGCGATCGCAAGATGCGCGAGTACAAGCGCACGCTGGTAGACGCCATGCTGCTGGCATTCCCATCTGACAGCGGGGCCACAGTGGAAGCACAAGGCAGAGGAGGAGGAGGAGGAGGTCGCCAACGCAACCAGGGCACCGCCAGCACCTCAGAAGGCAGGGTTAGCATGGCCGAAATGTGGAAAAGCTTTGTCAGCACGCCACAACAAACAGCAGCACCAGCAGCTCAGATGGAACGTCTTAGCAGGAGGCAGCATTTTACCAACATGGTGGAGCAGTATGTGTGCACACGCCTACATGTAGTGAATGACGGGTCTGCCCCCTTCAACTTCTGGGTCTCCAAATTGGGCACATGGCCTGAGCTTGCCCTTTACGCCTTGGAGGTGCTGGCGTGCCCTGCAGCCAGTGTATTATCTGAACGGGTATTTAGCACGGCTGGGGGCGTTATAACAGACAAGCGCAGCCGCCTGTCCAGAGACAATGTGGACAAGCTCACGTTCATTAAAATGAACCAGGCATGGATCCCACGGGACTTTTCCGTACCTTATGCAGAATAGCAATGGATACCGACCTTACCCACCCATTGTTCCATTTTTGCTCTTTCTCACTCTTTTGGGGTGTACCCTCATTTAAAATTTGTGAAAAGAAGCAGTGTTGGCTACCTCGTCCTCCTCCTCAGGGCCAGATTAATGTAGGGGCTATTGGAGCTGCAGCTCCAGGCCCCTACCTTTTATATAGGCCCCGGGTTGGCCATATTCACTGTTACCGCTCTTCTGTCACTTGTAAACACAGAAGTCTGGCTTCTATGCTCGCTTCCCCAGGCAGCACCCTCAGAACCTCCCCACACAGCGTGAAGGCCGGACAAGGAGGGACAGTTGGCGATGCATGGATGTGTTTATGGGCTTCAGAGACAGCATCCCATGTTGAATTAGGCATGCATGGCTGCACCCTTCCTCCTCTGGGTGCATGGCAAGGCACGGCCCTAAGGCCCTTCAAAATCCTCAGCACCAAGCCCATGATGCTGTTAATCCGGCCCTGGTCCTCCTCCACCGCCGCTTCCACCTACACCGCCCATAGGTGTGCGCAGCCTATTGCATTAAGGTGTGCACCCCAAAGTTGAAATACACATGCATGTGTTTGCCAGCAGGGAGAGTAATGTATCGGGGCCATGTACCTGTAGGCAAGGAGAAATAGAGCAGAGCAGGTCCCAGGGAGATCTTTCCCATCTCCTCACTGGCAATGCTATGTGCCCTAGGTGATTAGGGTGTGCCCAGGCACACCCAGCACACCCTGTGCGCACGCCTATGTCACCGCCACATCCACCACCACCTCAACCTCCCTCCTACTCCATATGGGCCTCGTCCTTCAGAGATGAAGAAGAACATTGTTTTATTTTTCTGTTTTTTTTTGTTGTTTTAAGTTATTTCCCTATCCACATTTGTTTGCAGAGCACTTGCCATGCTCTTAATTACGTTTTGCTGCCATTTGCAGCACTCTAGCCCTTTCCTTTGGTGTTTTAGAGCCATTTTAGTGCCTTAAAGTTCGGGTCCCCATTGACTTCAATGGGGTTCGGTGTCCGGGAAAAGTTCGGTAAAAGTCCGGGACACGGACCCGGACTTTTTTTTAAAGTTCGGCCGAACCCGTCGAACACGGACATCTAGGTGTCCGCTCAACCCTACTTGAGACATATGACTCGAAACGACTTTAATTTTTTAAGTTATTAAATATTTGCATTTTCACAAGATGTGTTAAAGCAAAATTATTGTGCTGGTCATGTTTCTGACACCACAGTCACTTTAAACACCTCAGTGTGTTCTAATTTTTAGGACACTGGCTGTTTAACCACTTTGCCACTGCTCACTAGAGCTCTACTGCGGCAAAGTGGTTCGTTATCATCTGGCGACGTAGACCTACGTCGCCTAACACTCCCCATTCTCGGCGCCGCGTGCGCGCCGCCGGAGGCTCACTCCCACTGTATTCAGTCACAACGGGAGTCGGGCCAGGGGAGGAGCAGTGGCGATCGCCGCTGCTCTTCCCCGATCATCGGGGAATCGAGTCTGGAGATCCGCCCGCTTGTGTAAACAGAGCGGGCGGATCTCCTAAGTGACAGGCAGGGTCAGATTGCAGGGTTCAGTATAGCTGAACCTGCGATCTGTCCTTGTGTCACTCAGTCACCTCCCCCACACATGTCAGTAAGCACCAGGCATACATTAACCCCTCCCTCTCCAATAAAATTAACCCCTTCCCTGTCAGTGTCATTTTTACAGTAACAGTGCATATTTATAGCACTGATTACTGTAGTAATGTCACTGGTACCCCCAAAAGTGTCAAAAATGTCAGTCAAGGGTCAGATCTGTCCGCCGCAATGTCGCAGTCCCGCAAATAAAAATTGCAGATCGCCGCAATTACTCGTTAAAAAAAAAACCCAAAAATGACAGAAATCTTTCCCTTAGTTAGTAAACGCAATAACTTTTGCGCAAACCAATCAAAATATGCTTATTGTGATTTTTTTTACCAAACATCGGTAGCAGAAAACAAATTGGCCGAAAATTTTAAAGAATTTAGATTTTTACATTTTTTGGGGGGGATTTTCATATAAAAAATGTGAAAAATATTGTTATTTTTTCAAAATGTACGCTCTTTTTTTGTTTATAGCGCACAAAGTAAAAAGCGCACAGGTGATCAAATACCACCAAAAGAAAGCTCTGTTTGTGGGAAAAAAAGGACGTACATTTTGTTTGGGTACGGCCTTGCATGACCACGCAATTATCAGTTAAAGTCGCACAGTGCCGAATCGCAAAAAGTGGCCCAGACGTAAGACAGCAAAATCCTCCGGTGGTAAAGTGGTTAACAATGGAAATACTTAACATGTTTTTAGTGACTGTGGTGTTGAAACATGACCTTACGAAGGATTTCGAGCTGTTTGGGCATTCAAAGTGTTTCTTTAATATGCCAAGAAAAAAGCACTAAGCAGTTTTGTTAATGTTGAAAATAAAACAAAACCTTTCCTGACCACTGACTTTTAACTGATTTAAAGGTGAAAATTGGGGTAGATCAGTATTTTGACTTGATTTGTGACTTGACCAAAATAAATGACTTGACTTGACTTGCTTGACTTCTAGCAGGGACTTGACTTGCTTACTTTTCCTCACAGTAACTTGGGACTTGCTTGAGACTTAAAGTTTAAGACTTGAGACTTGCTTGTGACTTGCACATGTGTGACTTACTCCCATGTCTGCTTCATTATCACATCACTTTCGAGGCACTGGTCACTTTATGTGACTCTGTCATCTGCATTACTTCGCACTATTGGCACCTTTGAAGAATCCAGATTCATTTACTTTGCACTGATTCAACTGTTTTTTGCACATAATGAACTTTGCACGATTTTATCAGTAGTGATTATATTTATGTAGCACTATTGGCACTTTATAAAAGGTCACTATATACCGGCACTATTTCATTTATATGATTTTCATTTACACATTGGGCACATTATATATACCTTTTTTGTTCACACCTGGTTATCAATATTTTTTATTGCTCAATATTCTTTATCTATGTCTACACACATTGGATTTTGATTCATTTTTGTGGTCACATTATGGGTTTATGATATTTTTGCGCAACAAATTTTCTATTATAGGCTTCATCCAACTGCTGGCTTGTATGCAATTTTTTATACATTTTTAGGCATTTTGCCAAGGCACCCCTGAAGAAACCTCAAGGCACCCCAGGGTGCCTGGGCACTCTGGTTGAAAAAGGCTGGTCTAGGTGGTATATGAATTAGTGGGTGTGTACGCTATAAGTAAGTAAGTATTATCAGTGGAAGATATGCTTGAATCAAACCACATGACAAAGAAGAGAGAGTACGTATTTTCCCAAAAAATGGCTCTTTGAATTTTTAAGAAAAGCTGAAAAAAATATTTTTTAATGGTATATCCACACACCTCATCACAACGGATTCGGTGGCATTTTAATCCTAAAAATAAAAAAATAGCAAAACCCAATGATCATATTTCCCCCTCTCTAAGACACACCTCTAAACTAAAGACTTTCAAATGTGTATCTCTATCACTCACAAATTCTGCATGGCTAGCATTCCAATAGGGGGTTGTATTAGCTTTCTGGAGAAACAAAAATTGCCGCCATACAACATGGTAATGTCATGGTAATGTCATGCACATGCACAGCACCTTGTGTATGCACACCAAAACCACACCAATTACCAAGCCACATCCCCAAAGATCTTGTAGGGATGTCGCCAGCACAACAGCAAAGCCCCCACCCACCTTAATAATAGGAGGGATGGGGGTGAAAGGGCCACTTCTGCCAGGTGGTGCATGAGCAATTGCAAATCATAAATACCTCAATCTGAGGGGAAAGCAGTCTACAACAAAGTAAACACATAAAGATTAATTTTATTACAGTGTTTGAGAAATTTCATTGGTAGGTGAAAACTACTTTTTACAAACATATATGTTTCTCATATAAATATAATATTCCTAATAAACGGAGGAGAAACTGCACCAATGTTACATTATAATGGACTAAGCAGATAGTAACAAATAAAAAGCAGATTGTATCCAATCCCATAAGTCAAATGTCAACTCTGCATTAAGATTGAGGTATCCACGACAGTTTAATAGAGAGAGAGGTCATACAGACTTTTCCTTGATTTAAAGCCTTCCAAGAAAGGCCTATAACTTATGGTTTCATTAAAGTGGTTCTGAAGCTTATACATTGAAGGCACATGTGTGGCTCTTGTCGATGGCGGACACTTAGTCAGTGAGCTCTGGTCCCCACTAGCTCTCCCCGCCCCCCGGTACGCTACATGCTGCTACTTCTGCATCGTGAGTAAGCCCTTTCTACTCCCACCACCTCAGAGCACCCCATGGGCAAATTAGGGAAGCAGAAGAGTGCTTCCCCGCCACCCCTGGAATTGCGGACTCGGGTAGGCATGGAGTGGCTCCTGTCTAAGCCCCAATCCCCGGCCTCAATTACACAGCCAGACCCATCTACACCCGCAGACATTCTCCTGAGCTCCGAATTGCCAATACGCGCTCCTTTGGCTGCATATCAACAGACCCAGCACTCAATGTTAATCCCTGAGATTCTGGACGAAAAGCTTCAAGTTCTCTTACTTCAGTTAACCCTCAAATTAGCTCTGTAAGTGGGGAAGCTTTTGCAGGAACTCCGCGGAGGGATCACTCAGATTTGGTGAGTGCACAGATGCCCTGGAGATGAATATTGATGATCTAGTTCAATAAATTCTGCTTTAAAACATTCTGTCTCTCAAATGTATTTGCAGCTGGAAGACCTTTAGAATAGAGAAAGGCATCAGAATTTATGCATACGTACCAGAATCTGTTGGTGTAAACATTCTACACTCATATCTGCATGGGCTCTTTAACATCCTTGCGCCCACCATAGCGGATATTGACTGGCCTCTTGACTGGGCCCATAGATCCCTAGGCCCCAAGCCACCCGCAGATGCACGACCTGAGTACATCATAATTTGATTCCACTATTATGACAGTAGGGAAGGCCTCACCCTTGTCATTCACAAAAAGTTGCAGATTGACTATAAAGGGGACAAATTACACATCTTAAGCGACCTTAGCCCCATCACTCTCGCTAAGCATTAACAACTTGGGCTCCTCACCTCTCATTTACAAACACACTGTGTCTCTTACTACTAGCGCTTTCCCTTCCATTTGATTGTCACCTGTAATGGTGTTCAAGGCAGTCTGCATGATCTGCATGAGGGTGATACCTTTACAGGTATCTGATCCCTGGGCCTCTAGCCTTCAATGCTTGCTTCACTGGACCCCCGCTTAGTTGAACATGAAGAAGACCAACTCCTCTCCATAACACGTAAATGCTTGCAGGCAGCCTCCATGAACCCTGACTGTTGGTCTTTTATGTTTCTCCCATGGAGCTAATGCCCATTTTTTATTCTTGCTCTACCTACAGGTTTAGTGTCCTTCTCATAGAACCTTGTTTGCATACCCATGGGGTATAACTTTGTTATAGTTTGCATCACTTGACTTTTTGAATCTATGTTTAGTATTATTGGAGAGCGAGTGGGGACCCCCCTCCCCCATTTCCATCAATAGAGGTCATCATGTCCCCCATTTTTTCCCTGGCTGAGACCATGGGTTCCTGAGATGCAGCTGTAAACAAGGAGGACTCTCGCGCTATTATAGGAAGGGTTGTTAAGGATGGAGAAATAAAAGGAGGGAGGTTGCAGCTAGCACTGATAGTTTTATCCTTAAACTACAAGAAGATAGAAGGTGCGGGGTAGGGCTGCACTACCTCTTGTGTAAAAGATGGTATAGCAAATCAGAAAGAACCACAAAACATATACCTATATAGGTCAGATATGCGAATTGTAGACAAATCAAATGTAAACCATTTCATACAAGATATACAAAGTATATGGATATGTTAATTGATAAAAAAACAAAATACATAAGAAAGTGCTATAGTAAAGTGTTTGAAGGTAGTGCAAAATCAGATTGGAAAACATTTCTAAAAAATGTCTAGTGCTATAATGGCCAAGGTGCCTATTGCAGAGGGATGGAAAAATGTAATACATGGTAGAAGATAAAATGTATACAAATAAAAATATAGGTGCTGGTAAATACATGTGCAAAATGATGGTACTTGAAAATATATAAAAAAACTCTCAGGATATCTTCTAACTGTGTTTTCACAATTTTTTCTTTTTTTTTTTTTTTTCTTTCCTAGATCTGCCCTTGTTGTCTTGTTTATTCTGTGTTTTGTCTGTTTTTTTTGTTTTATTTTTCATATTTGGTGTTTTTTACTTTGCCAGAGCCTTTGTGCCCGCATGACCTACCCTTCATTTTTTTATTATGCTTACATTAACCTATATTTGTATGGCCCTGCAACTTATGTCACAAAATGTGAAGAAGAGATGGCTTGCTTTAAAAGAGTTTAAGTCCTTATGGGCAGATATAGTCCTTGTTCAGGAAATTTACGTCCATGCTGGTGGTTCCCTCAAATTTGCCTCAAGATGTTTCTTCTGTGTTACATAATGGGTTTATGTGAAATCACGAATAAAAATTATAAATATTAGTGTAATTTGAAATATATTTCAGTTAGAAGGAAATGGATGAAAAGCATGGAGTGTTATGTTGGTGTTACTGTAATTATTTCCACTTCAAAGGTTGGCCTTTTGTTTACCCTGATTACTACATGGGTAGTAAACATCAGCCTTCTTGGACTCATCCAATCAGGCTGTGCCCAATATACATTTGCTAGGTACAGTGACCAATTAGGGAGAGTTATATGAGCTACAGTACAGAAAGGAGAGGGGATATAATGCTTTCTCCCCAAGCTATGTTCTCCTTTGTGTGGGAACACACAGCAGGCACCATGCCCGACCTGAAGAGGAAAAGTAAACTAACTCCATGCTTGTACATACATTGTATAGTAAATATGGTTGTGGTGGGTAATTTGTAAATATCATATAAGCCAGGGGACTTATACTGTTAATGTGTTGTAAAAAATGTTTAGTGTGTAATTTGTATATATTATGTAATCCTTTCAATAAATGTGTATTGCGGATGGAATGATTGGGGTGTATGTACATTTACACATAATCTAGGCAACATCTGGGAAGGCAGGGGTGCTGATTTTGATCAGAAAGTCTTGCCCTTTATGGGTGAATGATACTCTTATTGACACCCACGGTCGTTACATAGCCCTGAACTGTGACTATATGTCCTCCTTTACTCTTATCGATATTCATGCCCCAAATACAGAACAAATCCAATTTATTAATGAGGTCCTTGAAACCAGCCACTGTTTCTCCGAGCCCCGCATGATCATTGGTGAAGATTTCAACACGATCATGTCCCCGAGCAGAGATAGACAAATGTTCCTCTATAATTCCCCCCCAGCAAAGGGTATTCTTCCAGGCCACTTTCTTTTGTAAATGTATTAGAGCCCATAAATTATTTGACTCATGGAGAATTAAACATTCAACTAACAGACAGTATATATTTTTTTCTCCTCCCCATAAAATGTTTTCTAGACTTGATCATTTCTTTATTTCAGCCCCTATGTTGACTTGTACTGTGGCCTCTGAAATTGCTTCAATTACCTGGTCTGACCATGCCCCTAAAACCCTGGTCATTGCCCTGTCTGCCTCTGCCCCCAGAACCTGACATTGTCACCTTAACAACCTTCTCCTTCAATCATTGGCTACTAAAGACAAACTGGCAAAAAACCTGACATGGTTTTTTCAGCTTAAGGAGGGCTGTATGCAAGAGGCATCTACACTGTGGGAGGCCCATAAGGCTTTCTTTCAAGGGCAATTCATCTCTGAAGGCTCTCGCCTGAAGTGGGAAAATAACCATCTTAGAGCCTCTTTACTCAGCAAGTTATGTGCCTTCGAGAGATTGCTCCTTTGCTCCCCCACAGTGTCTAGCCTTTGTGAGGTTACTTCTCTCCGTAATCAGCTAAAATTCCTGACTATGACTAAAATTGCAAAATCCTTGTTGTGGGTCTATGAATTTTCCAATAAACCCCGCAGAAGGCTAGTAAATAAACTCAGACTCACCCATTCCATTCCTTCCTTGATTTGCTAATGCAGGCAGATCGTACCCTGACTATTGTCCCCATACAATGGCCAAGGTCTTTTGGAAGTCCTATCAAAATGTGTACAATTGTTTGACTCCTGAAAAACATTTTCATTACCAGCAAGATAAATTTGACAGGTTTTTTGTGAATCTTAATTTGCCTAAAGTATCGCACTCAAATTTAGCCATGCTCAAGCTCAACGCAGCTATCTCCCCTGAAAAAACGTACTCAAGTCAAAGACTTTCAGTTTCATAATTCCCCAGGCCCTCCTGATGGGCTCCTGTATTCCTATTACAAAATGCACTCATATATCTCTGTAATACCTAAACCTGGCAAGGACCCTTCCATCCTAGACAGATACAGACCTATAGCCCTCCTAAACTTAGACTTTAACATTTTCACAAAAATATTGGCCAAGAGACTGACTTTTTTTAATGCATTTTAAGCCTTATGTTATCATCCTACAGCTCAGGTTCAACTGTCCTCCTTCTTGTTGCCTAGGTTCCCCGTGGCTAATGGCACCAGGCAGGGGTGTCCACTATCTCCCCTGCTATTTATTTTCTGCCTGGAACCCCTGACTGAAGTCATTCAATTGCTCCCAGATGCAGACAATATCCTGCTGACGCTGACCAACCCTCTTCATCCCCCTGCCATCGCTACATTAGCTGGTGTCTTCTTTTTGAGCCTTTATGGGATACAAGGTTAACACTACAAAAACAGAAGCCCTACCATTTCAAATCCCTTAAGACCTTTCCCGCTAATCTCCAGCAAACATTCCCCTTTTGCTGGTGCTTCCGTTCCCTGAAATATCTTGGGGTTCATTTAACCCCCTCGTAGAACACCCTGTATTCTGTAAATTATCCCCCATTGTTTCAGTAAGTTACTCGCATCAATGGGCCACTTATCCTATTTCCGTCTTAGGGTAAATGTTCTTGAAATGTCTATTTTACCTAGGTTGCTCTATTTCTTTGAAACCCTACCTGTGGTCATCCCTATGTTTCAACTTAAGTCCCTGCAGCAGAGGTTATTAAAATTCATATAGAACATTATAACATTACAAGTCTCACCATATAGCTAGTTCTGTGCTGTTTTTGCTGAAGTCACAGGGGGACGTTGGAGCCCCTGACATTGTAAAATACTACTATGCTACTCACCTATGGGCTGTTGTCTCCTGGTCTAGCCTACATGCTCCTAACTGTTGGTCCAAAATTGAAAGGGGCGCCCTTTATCCTGTACACCCATGCTCATTGGTATGGTCACCCTCACTTCACAATGATGTCATATTGAAACGCATGTATATTGCTCCTATGTCGTTTACTTTAACAACATGGAAAAAATGTTATAACAAGTACTTTCTCTCCTAAACATGCTCCCCCCTTTCTAATATACTTTTTTTTTTTACAATACAATAATATTTTATTGAAAACAGAAACAGGGGTATAAACAGCATAGGAATACAATTTGCACATATTTTGAAACAAATTTTAAAAGCAGTACAAAGCTCAAGACAGATAAATATAAACATCATAACATTTATAAACAGGTAGCAGTTTCACCAATATGTACATAGCGGCTCAGGACTAGACATGGGGGGGGGGTATATAGTAAGGTATATGGAAATAATGGGATTTTATATCCCTTTCCCAGCACTGAGTGGGCATACAATGTTGTAGAAGAGGACGCAGCCAATTAGCCTGAAGCCACCATTAATTCACCATATTTAGAGGAAAGGGAAAAATGAAGCCACGTGGCCCACGTGGTGTAACATTTGTCAGGGGAGTCGTGGGCTTGGTGGGTCAGGTCTTCCATCTCTGCCACCCTCTTCACTCTACGGAGCCAGTCCGCAACAGTGGGAGGGGAGGGAGAGAGCCAGCGACAAGGGACGCACATTCTCGCAGCATTAATGAGGTGTAGGGTCAACGATTGTTTGTAAGCTTTTTGAGGTATAGACGTGTGATGGAGGAGGTATTGAGCCGGGGAGAAGGCAGGGGAGTAGGTTGTGATGTACTTGATAAGAGAATGGACCTCCTGCCAAAAGGGTTTCGTAAGGGGACATTCCCACCAGATGTGGAGTAAAGTACCGGTGTGACTATTACACCGCCAGCACATAGGGGAGGCTGCAGACGAAAACTTGTGTAGGGTATCGGGGGTCCTGTACCATTTGGAGAAGAGTTTAAAGCCACTTTCTTGCACAAATACATTTCTGAAACCCTTGTGCATGTGTGTGAAGATTCTATCCCAGTCTTCGCCACTAAGAGAGATGTCAAGGTCCTCTTCCCAACATTCGCAGATACGAGCGATCCTAGGGGGAAGCCTTGGCGTATAAGCAAGAGATCAAAATGTCGCTGGGGCGACGTACGGGTGCAAAGGTCCTCTAGGGGGGTAGTGTCCCTATGCCAGGCATTGAGGAGAATTTCTCCATTTTAAGCTACCGCCCATATCTGGAGAGTGGGTATTGGGTATTTCCATTTTTTCAGCAATATTGGGATAACATCTACTTTATATTTGTTAAATATATTCATTCACATAGCAAAACATTTCAAAACTGCAGTTTACATTTTTAAGGTTCTGTTTTATGGGTCTTCAAACAAGGAAAAACAAGGAATACTGCCTGTCCTAAGAAAGGTTAAAGGTTTAAAAGCTGAGCTTCATTGTATGTTAATTAGAACTGGACTCTGAAGCTACTTAGAAATGCTTGCAGTTAACCATGACGCCTTCTCTTCAGAAACAAAAGGTATTTTGTTTAACACATGCTGGTTTTCTCAAATATGACAACAAAATTGGAAATATGCTTTAAGTTCTTACAGTCACCATGTCAGTACAAAGTCATGTGTATAGATAACTATACCTGTAAAAGAATAGGCAATATACTTACTCTTTTGAGTACCCTATGTATTGAACTTCTGCCCCTTCACTGCTTCCAAGTCTCAGCATTTATTCTATCAATGATAATGGTTGAATACCTGGTACACCCACTGTACTATGTGGTTCCTCTTGCCAATGTATACTTCCTGTAGTGACATACAAGCCAGCTGGAGGAACCAATGTGTGAGGTGGGGAAGTGGATATTTTACACACCACGAAGTGTGGAATACTAACAGTGGCTGGGAGAGCAATGAAGGGTGGCATTACAACACATTGGCCACAGGAAAAATAGGTATATTGCCTCTTCTTTTACAAATGTGGTATTGTCCTGATGCTGACACTGTTTTATGTTTTAATAACTACCTAAATTTTAGCTTCAAGTAACACTAAACATTATCCTTATTCTTCAAAAATAATCCAAAGCATCCACTACCTAATGATGCTGCAATGTGTTTTTCAACAAATTGTTTATTACTGTGTTTTTGTGCCTCCATGTAAGCCCGGTGAGCTTCTGAACATTTTCTCACTTCCTTTCATTTAGACCAAGCATTGCAAATTGGTTGTAGTTGTGTGCATTGCTCTAAGCACCATACAATCCAATAGTCCATAGTTACAAGTCCCTTGTCCATCTTGGGGGTGAGCAAGAGAGAGTGGCTATGTTCTTATATACAGTGGGACCATGGAGAATGAATGTAGCCACCCTCTAACAGGAAGTCAGATCACTGCAGCATAAAAAAAAAGAAACTTGAAAACTTGTTGGAGATTGCGAGCAACAGAAGCTACATTTAAAGTTAAAGATACGTACTTAAATAGTTTTTTCTTTACATCAGAGTTTAGTGTCACTTTAAACTGGAGGGTGAGTTTACAGCTGCATTATTAATTGTTTGTTTTTCCTTTTAGATTTTTTTTGAATCCAATGATCTATAAATGTTTTAGATACAGTGGCAAATGTGCTGCTGGTAAACAGGGAACCATTTGTGAAAAAAGGAAATGCCATATAAAAAAAAAAAGATGATGATAATTGCTTTTAAAGTGCGGGTGGCTTTTCATTTCATAAATAAATTGTTTTGCATGGTTACTCTACCATTGGAGGCTAGGTTTTTTTCTTTTATTTGGCATTCAGCCATTGATCAATCTTGAAGGCACATAGTGATATCTATATTAGGAGAGAGCTGGTGTACTGATAAATAAAACGTGTCATGCCAACCGTGAGAGTGGGAGGCATAACAATCTGGTGAGTCTTTTTCTATTGGGAGAGGGATCACATGTACACGCGAGGACGAGGAGGTGTTTTTTGTTTATATAGAAGACATCCCAATCAGGGAGGTTTGAAAACAACATTGGTTATTGAGAGCAACACTTGGTGGACTTTATTAGCACAAATGACACTGGGTGGATTGATTATTTAACTTTTGATTTCTATTTTTTATTTTTTTATTTTCATTTTATTTGGATTCTCATTTTTTTGATGGACAAAATTTGATTATTTGTGTGGAAATAATTTATACCACAGGGCTACTGTTAAAGTGATAAATATATGCAAGTAATATTAGTAGTAGTATTTTTGTTATTTATTTTACAGAGACAGAGGGAAAGGTTCGAACAGATTAAAAACAGAGAGGGAAGGAAAATAGTAGATTGACAGCCCTCCAAAGTTCAGTGGCAATGCAAACAGATGAGAAGGATGTAAATGAAGATTGCAAAGATTAGCACAATGTTATTCCACTCAGTGTCAATTCTTTATAAAGGTTATGTTGTGTGAATTGTTTCCCTTGTTGCTCCATTAGTTATTTTGCCTGTCTAGTGGAGTTAGAAGGATTAACTCCCCTTGTGAGACAGTTTTTTCTTTTTTTTTTTTAATGTGAAAGATCTGTTCTCTGTACAGATAGTTACAGTTGTATAAATGTAAGTATGGACTTCATTATTGATATTTCTCACAAGCTTAGAAATGGTTGATCTATTTTGATATAAGCTGCTCTAAAGAAACAGCAGACAATTTAAGTAAGACAAACTTGATTTGATTTACTATTGGCTGTTTTATGTAAGTTCCTCATATTGTTTTTAAATAGCAGCTGCTTTAAAAGACCTCAAATCAAAACAGAATATATACATATATATAGACAGACAGACAGACCAGTTCCAAGGATAGCCACGACACTCTATGTTTGACGTTAAGCACACCCACAAAGAAATCCATATAAACTCAAAACTGGTTTAGAGACACTCACAGGTCTTGCAGAGGAGGAAGATCAAACACAGCAGTGTTTTTATTGACAACATTTCAATGAAGCTCAGTCCATCTTTCTCAACGAGAATGATGGACTAGGCTTCATCAAAACGTTGACAGTAAAAACACTGCTGTTTTTGATCTTCCTCCTCTGCAAGACCTGTGAGTGTCTCCAAACCAGTTTTGGCCCATGAGTTCCTTTCAACCAGTTTTGGATATATATATATATGTGTGTGTGTGTGTATATATATATATATATATATATATATATATATATATATATGTGTGTGTATATGTGTATGTGTATATATATATGTATATATATATATATATATATATATATATATTTATATATATATATAGTGAGATTGATTAGATCGGTGGCGGGCGTGGATGACCCCTTTGGGGGGGTTCGTTACACAGGGAGATAGCCGAGAAGTGGTTGCAAACAACAGTTTGTTTTATTCTTGCAATTTACTTCACACAAGTGCAAGCCTCAAAAATAGAGTTGAGCGGACACCTGGATGTCCGTGTTCGGCGGGTTCGGCCGAACTTTAAAAAAAAGTCCGGGTCCGGGTCCGTGTCCCGGACTTTTGCCGAACTTTTCCCGGACACCGAACCCCATTGAAGTCAATGGGGACCCGAACTTTCAGGCACTAAAATGGCTCTAAAACACCAATGGAAAGGGATAGAGTGCTGCAAATAGCAGCAAAACGTTGTTAAGAGCATGGGAAGTGCTCTGCAAACAAATGTGGATAGGGAAATAACTTAAAACAACAAAAAAAAACCAGAAAAATAAAACAATGTTCTTCATCTCTGAAGGACGAGGCCCATATGGAGTAGGAGGGAGGTTGAGGTGGTGGTGGATGTGGCGGTCTCATAGGCGTGCGCACAGGGTGTGCCGGATGTGCCTGGGCACACCCTAATCACCTAGGGCACATAGCATTATCGCTCTGTTTGCCAGTGAGGAGATGGGAAAGATCTCCCTCAGACCTGCTCTGCTCTATTTCTCTTTGCCAGCAGGGAGAGTAATGTATCGGGGCCATGTACATGTAGGCAAACACATGCATGTGTATTTCAACTTTGGGGTGCACACCCTAATGCAATAGGCTGCGCATACCTATGGGAGGTGTAGGTGGAAGCGGCGGTGGAGGAGGACCAGGGCCGGATTAAGAGCATCATGGGCTTGGTGCTGAGGATTTTGAAGGGCCTTAAGGGCCGTGCCTTGGCATGCACCCAGAGGAGGAAGGGTGCAGCCATGCATGCCTAATTCAACATGGGATGCTGTCTCTGAAGCCCATAAGCACATCCATGCATCGGCAACTGTCCCTCCTTGTCCGGCCTTCGTGCTGTGTGGGGAGGTTCTGAGGGAGCTGCCTGGGGAAGCGAGCATAGAAGCCAGACTTCTGTGTTTACAAGTGACAGAAGAGCGGTAACAGTGAATATGGTCAACCCGGGGCCTATATAAAGGTAGGGGCCTGGAGCTGCAGCTCCAATAGCCCCTACGTTAATCTGGCCCTGAGGAGGATGAGGTAGCCAACACTGCTTCTTTTCACAAATTTTAAATGAGGGTACACCCCAAAAGAGTGAGAAAGAGCAAAAATAGAACAATGGCTGGGTATCCATCGCTATTCTGCACAAGGTACGGAAAAGTCCCGTGGGATCCATGCCTGGTTCATTTTAATGAACGTGAGCTTGTCCACATTGTCTCTGGACAGGTGGCTGCGCTTGTCTGTTATAACGCCCCCAGCCGTGCTAAATACCCGTTCAGATAATACACTGGCTGCAGGGCACGCCAGCACCTCCAAGGCGTAAAGGGCAAGCTCAGGCCATGTGCCCAACTTGGAGACCCAGAAGTTGAAGGGGGCAGACCCATCATTCAGTACGTCTAGGCGTGTGCACACATACTGCTCCACCATGTTCGTGAAATGCTGCCTCCTGCTAAGACGTTCCATATGAGCTGCTGGTGCTGCTGTTTGTTGTGGCCTGCTGACAAAGCTTTTCCACATTTCGACCATGCTAACCCTGCCTTCTGAGGTGCTGGCGGTGCCCTGGTTGCGTTGGCGACCTCTTCCTCCTCCTCCTCCTCTGCCTTGTACTTCCACTGTGGCCCCGCTGTCAGGTGGGAATGCCAGCAGCATCGCATCTACCAGCGTGCGCTTGTACTCGCGCATCTTGCGATCGCGCTCCAGTGAGTGAATTAAGGACGGTACGTTGTCCTTGTAACGGGGATCCAGCAGCGTGACCACCCAGTAATCAGCACAAGTTAGAATGTGGGCAACTCGGCGGTCGTTGTGGAGACACTGCAGCATGTAATCGCTCATGTGTGCCAGGCTGCCCAGAGGCAATGAAAGGCTGTCCTCTGTGGGAGGTGTATTGTCCGTGTCCTCTGTATCCCCCCAGCCACGCACCAGTGATGGCCATGAGCTGGCCTGGGTGCCACCCTGCTGTGAACATGGTTCCATCTCCTCCTCCAGCTCCTCCTCCTCATCCTCCTCATCCTCCAGAACTGTGCCCCTGCTGGACAATTGTGTCCCTGGCATTTGTGTGTGCAGGAACCCACCCTCAGAGCCCCTTGTGAATGACTGCCCTGAAAGCCTTGGAAATGTTACCTCTGCATCCTCCTCCTCCTCCTCCTCATCCTGTGCCACATCCTCCTCCATCATCGCCCAAATTGTTTTTTGAAGGAGGCATAGAAGTGGGATGGTTAAGCTGACAACGGCATCATCGGCACTGGCCATGTTGGTGGAGTACTCAAAACAGCGCAACAAGGCACACAGGTCTCGCATGGAGGCCCAGTTATTGGTGGTGAAGTGGTGCTGTTCCGCAGAGCGACTCACGCGTGCGTGCTGCAGCTGAAACTCCACTATGGCCTGCTGCTGCTCGCACAGTCTTTGCATCATGTGCAAGGTGGAGTTCCACCTTGTGGGCACGTCACATATGAGGCGGTGAGCGGGAAGGCCGAAGTTATGCTGCAGCGCTGACAGGCGAGCAGCAGCAGCGTGAGAATGCCGAAAGTGCGCACAGACGGCCCGCACTTTCTGCAGCAGCTCTGACATATCGGGGTAGTTTTTAAGGAACCTCTGCACCACCAAATTCAGCACATGTGCTAGGCAAGGGATGTGCGTTAAACCGGCTAGGTCCAGAGCTGCTATGAGATTTCGCCCGTTATCGCACACCACCAGGCCGGGCTTGAGGCTCGCTGGCAGCAACCACTCATTTGTCTGCTGTTCCATGCTCCTCCACAACTCCTGCGCGGTGTGTGGTTTTTCCCCCAAACAGGCAAGTTTTAAAACTGCCTGCTGTCGTTTACCCCTGGCCGTGCTGAAGTTGGTGGTGAAGGTGTTACGCTGTCCGGATGAGGAGGCGGTAGAGCACGAGGAAGCGGAGTAGGAGGAGTTAGGAACAGGAGGCAAACTGAAGCGCCCTGCAATCCTCGGTGGTGGAAGGACATGCGCCAAATTGCTATCCGCCTCAGGCCCATCCGCCACTGCATTTACCCAGTGTGCCGTTAGGGAGATATAACACCCCTGACCGTGCTTACTGGTCCACGTATCGGTAGTTAGGTGGACCTTGCCACAGATGGCGTTGCGCAGTGCACACCTGATTTTTTCCCCCACTTGGTTGTGCAGGGAAGGGATGGCTTGCCTGGAAAAGTAGTGGCGGCTGGGCACGACGTACTGTGGGACAGCCACCAACATAAGGTTTTTAAAACTGTGCGTCTCCACCAGACGGAATGACAGCATTTCAAAGGCCAAGAATTTTGAAATGCTGGCATTCAGGGCCAGGGATCGCGGGTGGGTAGGGGGGTACTTCCTCTTCCTCTCAAGTGTTTGAGAGATGGAAAGCTGAACGCTTCCACGGGACATTGTGGAGATGGTTGGTGACCCAGGTGGTGGTGTTACTGAAAGATCCTCTGTTTGCGGGGTGGCAGGTGCCGGTATCACTACAGATGTGGCTGGAGCGGCCGAGACTGCAGCAGAAGAGGAAGCAGGATGAGCCAGAGACGTTTCTTGGTTTTGAAGGTGTCTACTCCACTGCAGCTCGTGCTTTGCACTTAGATGCCTGATAATGCAGGTTGTGCTCAGGTTGAGAAGGTTTATGCCTTGCTTCAGGCTCTGATTGCACAGGGTGCAAACCACTCGTGTCCTGTCATCAGCACATTTTCTAAAGAACTTCCACGCTAGAGAACTCCTTTGAGCTGACTTTGGTGCGCTTATTCCCTTGCTGCGTTGGGCAGTAGCAGGCGTAGTGTCTAGGGCACGGCCGCTCCGCTTCTGCACCCTGCTCCCTCTTCTGCTGTGCTGGTGGCTCTGTGCCACCACTGCCTCTTCCTCCAAACTACTCAGGTCACCTGCATGACGTTCATTCCATGTGGGGTCGAGGACCTCATCGTCCTCCACATCATCTTCCACCCAGTCTTCACCCCTGCCCTCCTTGTCGGTCTCCACAATTCTGAACGCCGCAGCAGTTGGCACCTGCGTTTCGTCATCATCGGAGACGTGCTGCGATGGTCCTTGCATGTACTCATCTTGAGAAATAAGTGGTTGGGCATTGCTGCACTCAATCTCTTCCACTTCTGGGGCAGGGCTAGGTGGATGGCCCTGGGAAACCCTGCTGACAGAGTCCTCAAAAAGAAGAAGAGACTGCTGTATGGCTTGGGGCTCAGACTGCTTGCCTGATTTGCAAGGGGGTGAGGTGAAAGACGGTTGGACATCGGCTGCAGGTGCCAACTCTGACCTTTCTGCAGTAGACTGGGAGGGAGACAATGTGAAGGAACTGGAGGCACTGTCAGCAGCAAACCAATCTACTATCGCCTCTCTGTGTTCTGGCCTCATCACTTCTAGAGGCGTATGATGCCCTACCAAATACTGATGCAGGTTCTGTCGCCTACTAACTCTTGAGGAAGGTGTTTCACTTGTGCGTGTAGCTGGCATAGATCGACCACATCCTCTCCTTGCAACAGGAGCTCTACCAGCAGCACCACGACCCAGGCCAGGGCCCCTATTTGACGGTCTCCTCGTATTTCTGTAATTTAAGATCTTGCCCTAGAAAGGTGTTTATTGAATAGCGGAACAAAACAACAACAGTATCGCACGGGTGTATCTCACAGTCAAATATACAAACTATGCCGCAATTTAACGTTTTTTACCCCAAAAGGGTGTATATTGAATAGCGTAATAGGATAGAAAACGGTGTATCTCACACTTACAAACACAGACTAGGCCCCGATTAAAATTTTTTGTACCCTAAAGGGAGAATGAGGAAGAGGAGTAGGAGGAGTTGGGAACAGGAGGCAAACTGAAGCGCCCTGCAATCCTCGGCGGTAGAAGGAGATGCGCCAAACAAATTTAAAAGGTGTATCTCACACGTACCGATACAGACTATGCCGTAATTTAATTTTTGTACACTCCAAAAGGGTGTATATTGAATAGCGGAATAGGAACATTTTTATAATACGGTGTATCTCACACGTACAAACACAGACTAGGCCCAAATTACAATTTTTGGTACCCTAAAGGCAGGATGAGGAAGAGGAGTAGGAGGAGTTGGGAACAGGAGGCAAACTGAAGCGCCCTGCAATCCTCGGCGGTAGAAGGAGATGCGCCAAACAAATTTAAAAAGGTGTATCTCACATGTACCGATACAGACTATCCCGCAATTTAATTTTTTACACTCAAACAGGGTGTATATTGAATAGCGGAATAGGACAAATTTTAAAAAACGGTGTATCTCACTCGTACAAACACAATCTAGGCCCCGATTACAATTTTTTGTACCCTAAAGGCAGGATGAGGAGTAGGAGGAGTTCGGAACAGGCAGGAGGCAGACTAAAGAAGGTTTTGATTAAATAGCGGAATAGAAAATATGATCAAAAAAAGTGTATGTATCTCACACGTACAGAACCACACTAGGCCCCAATTACTATTGTTTGTACCCCTAAAGGCAGGATGAGGAGTAGGAGGAGTTTGGAACAGGCAGCACCCTCAAATCTTCAGAAGTACGAGATGAACCCCAAAAACTTGGAAAGGTGTATCTCACACGTACCAACCCAGACTATCCCGCAATTTAATTGATACCCAAAGGTTTTTATTGAATAGCGGAATAGAAAATATGATCAAAAAAGTGTATGTATCTCACACGTACAGAACCACACTAGGCCCCAATTACTATTGTTTGTACCCCTAAAGGCAGGATGAGGAGTAGGAGGAGTTTGGAACAGGCAGCACCCTCAAATCTTCAGAAGTATGAGATGAACCCCAAAAACTTGGAAAGGTGGATCTCACACGTACCAACACAGACTATCCCGCAATTTAACTGTTCCCCAAAGGTTTTTATTGAATAGCGGAATAGAAAATATGATCAAAAAAAGTGTATGTATCTCACACGTACAAAACCACACTAGGCCCCATTACTATTGTTTGTACCCCTAAAAGGCTGGATGAGGAGTAGGAGGAGTTTGGAACAGGCAGCACCCTCAAATCTTCAGAAGTATGAGATGAACCCCAAAAACTTGGAAAGGTGGATATCACACGTACCAACACAGACTATCCCGCAATTTAACTGTTCCCCAAAGGTTTTTATTGAATTGTGGAATAGAAAATATGATCAAAAAAAGTGTATGTATCTCACACGTACAAAACCACACTAGGCCCCAATTACTATTGTTTGTACCCCTAAAAGGCTGGATGAGGAGTAGGAGGAGTTTGGAACAGGCAGCACCCTCAAATCTTCAGAAGTATGAGATCAACCCCAAAAACTTGGAAAGGTGGATCTCACACGTACCAACACAGACTATCCCGCAATTTAATTGATCCCCAAAGGTTTTTATTGAATAGCGGAATAGAAAATATGATCAAAAAAAGTGTATGTATCTCACACGTACAGAACCACACTAGGCCCCAATTACTATTGTTTGTACCCCTAAAAGGCTGGATGAGGAGTAGGAGGAGTTTGGAACAGGCAGCACCCTCAAATCTTCAGAAGTATGAGATGAACCCCAAAAACCCCAAATATCATTCAGCTCTGCTGCAGGCCACAATTTATTTTTTTTTTAACCCAAGGCTGTATATTAAATAGTGGAATAGAAAAAAGTGTATGATTTTTGAAACCACTCAATAATAGCACATGTGAACTGAACACAGCAGTGTATGATCAGTCAGCACAGCACAGCTGAAGGAAAAATGCTGCACACAGTGACTGATAGAAAAATACTTTTCTCCCTCCTCCTCAGTGGGCAAAAAAATTGTGTTCACTGCACCCCACACACAGCAAAATCGATGTGGACCACTGACACCTGCCTATCTCTAGCCTCTCCCTAAATGGATTGATAAGATCGTAGATCGGTCACTGAAAACCCCTCCCACACAGCAAAATCGATCGTAGAAAACTGACCCTAAAAATCAGCAGCAGCCTCTCCCTAAAAGGATTGATAAGATCGTGGATTGGTCACTGAAAACCCCTCCCACACAGCAAAATCGATCGTAGAGAACTGACCCTAAAAATCAGCAGCAGCCTCTCCCTAAAATAAGGGAGAATGAGGAAGAGGAGTAGGAGGAGTTGGGAACAGGAGGCAAACTGAAGCGCCCTGCAATCCTCGGCGGTAGAAGGAGATGCGCCAAACAAATTTAAAAGGTGTATCTCACACGTACCGATACAGACTATGCCGTAATTTAATTTTTTTACACTCCAAAAGGGTGTATATTGAATAGCGGAATAGGAACATTTTTATAATACGGTGTATCTCACACGTACAAACACAGACTAGGCCCAAATTACAATTTTTGGTACCCTAAAGGCAGGATGAGGAAGAGGAGTAGGAGGAGTTGGGAACAGGAGGCAAACTGAAGCGCCCTGCAATCCTCGGCGGTAGAAGGAGATGCGCCAAACAAATTAAAAAAGGTGTATCTCACATGTACCGATACAGACTATCCCGCAATTTAATTTTTTACACTCAAACAGGGTGTATATTGAATAGCGGAATAGGACAAATTTTAAAAAACGGTGTATCTCACTCGTACAAACACAATCTAGGCCCCGATTACAATTTTTTGTACCCTAAAGGCAGGATGAGGAGTAGGAGGAGTTCGGAACAGGCAGGAGACAGACTAAAGAAGGTTTTGATTAAATAGCGGAATAGAAAATATGATCAAAAAAAGTGTATGTATCTCACACGTACAAAACCACACTAGGCCCCAATTACTATTGTTTGTACCCCTAAAAGGCTGGATGAGGAGTAGGAGGAGTTTGGAACAGGCAGCACCCTCAAATCTTCAGAAGTATGAGATCAACCCCAAAAACTTGGAAAGGTGGATCTCACACGTACCAACACAGACTATCCCGCAATTTAATTGATCCCCAAAGGTTTTTATTGAATAGCGGAATAGAAAATATGATCAAAAAAAGTGTATGTATCTCACACGTACAGAACCACACTAGGCCCCAATTACTATTGTTTGTACCCCTAAAAGGCTGGATGAGGAGTAGGAGGAGTTTGGAACAGGCAGCACCCTCAAATCTTCAGAAGTATGAGATGAACCCCAAAAACCCCAAATATCATTCAGCTCTGCTGCAGGCCACAATTTAATTTTTTTTTAACCCAAGGCTGTATATTAAATAGTGGAATAGAAAAAAGTGTATGATTTTTGAAACCACTCAATAATAGCACATGTGAACTGAACACAGCAGTGTATGATCAGTCAGCACAGCACAGCTGAAGGAAAAATGCTGCACACAGTGACTGATAGAAAAATACTTTTCTCCCTCCTCCTCAGTGGGCAAAAAAATTGTGTTCACTGCACCCCACACACAGCAAAATCGATGTGGACCACTGACACCTGCCTATCTCTAGCCTCTCCCTAAATGGATTGATAAGATCGTAGATCGGTCACTGAAAACCCCTCCCACACAGCAAAATCGATCGTAGAAAACTGACCCTAAAAATCAGCAGCAGCCTCTCCCTAAAAGGATTGATAAGATCGTGGATTGGTCACTGAAAACCCCTCCCACACAGCAAAATCGATCGTAGAGAACTGACCCTAAAAATCAGCAGCAGCCTCTCCCTAAAAGGATTGATAAGATCGTAGATCGGTCACTGAAAACCCCTCCCACACAGCAAAATCGATCGTAGAAAACTGACCCTAAAAATCAGCAGCCTCGCCCTAAAATGCCTACAACTCGCCCTGCCTAACACACTCTGACCTGTCCCTCAATTCTATCCGGACACAAATGTTTTTTTTTTTCCTGTCTGTCCCTAATCAGCAGCCAGCACGTATGATGTGTGCTCTGTCCCTGAACTAACACAGCAGAATGACACAGCGGCGCTGCCTCGGACTTATAAAGACTTGGTCACATGCTTCAGATGGCCAATCACAGCTACTAATACATTTGTAGGCATGGCTTAAACGCTTGTTGATTGGCTGTTGAAAGCCCGCCATGAAAAGCGTGCCAATGCATGCAAAACCCGGAAATAAAACGACCGAACACGGATTTTTACCCGAACATACAGTAAAGTTTTCGGGTCCGTGTTCGGGTAACAAAAATCCAATTATTCGGTACGAACACGAATAATACAGTCCGTGTTCGCTCAACCCTACTCAAAAACAGCAAAATAAAAATAAAACAAAATAAATCCTTGCCACTGTGGGCGGCTACCTTCTCACATACAGGAACCTACCTACGGAGTCTGTCTCCAACCTACTGTTGGGCAAACTTTGCTGATCCTACAGCAGACACTCAATAGTCCATGTTTTTCTTCACACAACAAATGTCCATTAATCATGTCCCTTTTCCTCTTCACATTGAACATGTCCCTTTGCTTGTCTCTTCACATAGCAAACAGTTCATTTATTTCTTCCACATAGAAATCGTTCATTTTCTCTCCTTGAGAAGTCTTCACACTTTTTACCCTCCTCAGCGCACATCGCTCCAGGAGGTCTTCTCCCATGCTCACACAGCGTCGGGAGGCACACATCTGACAGTCCTCCTCTCCCCAGCTTCACACAGCGTCAGGAGGCAGCAATCCTTAGACTTCCTTTGGACAAATTATAGAGGCCTTAACTTCCTCATTCCGAACATCTGAATGGTTTTCAACTTCTTTACACCTTCCTGCTGCCTTTGCAGCCGACACCCTATAGTAATTGGTGAATTGTCTAACCCAAGCAGAAGTGTATCTCCTGTCTGTGACAACATCCACAGATTTACCTGACTTCCTGTCACAATATATTTATATGTATATATATATATATATATATATATATATATATATATATATATATATATATATATACATATAAAGGTGCATCTCATAAAATTAGAATATCATTAAAATCATCAAAAAGTTCATTTATTTCAGTAATTCAATTCAAAAATTAAAACTCATATAGTTTATATACAAAGTAGATGCATTACAAACAGAGTGGTGTATTTCAAGCATTTCTTTTTTTAACTTTTGATAATTCTGATCTGCTCTACTGACAGGGTGGATCAGGTGCAAGAGTTACGTTGCGCCCCCCTCCGAACAGCCTGGAAGGTAGGGTGTGTATTAGCTAAAACAACATCACCCGGATATGTGTTGTGCTAAATAGAAGAAAAACAATTAGGTGACATAAGAAATAAGCCATGCCTAGTAAGTAATACATAGCTTGCATGCTAGAAGTAGAGTAAATGCACTGAGTTGAGCCTTAAGATTGTTGCCACCAAGAAAGAAGACATTACAGTGACTGCCAGAAATAAAAGATTATTTCTCTGAAAGGAAACATACAAAAAAAAAACAAAAAGGCACAAAGTAAAAATAAAACTTTATTGAATTCCATGCAGGTAGAAAATGTTGTGTATCTTGGAGGGCTTAGGGGTAGTGGGAGTGGAGAGAAACATTTGTTTCATTTTTTTTATCCTTTGTTATGTATAAATGATGCTGTTGATTCTCATCCTCTTTACAGTCTGTCCCTGTCCACATGCACTACATTGATAACAGCCTACATTTGTTTCTCATGGTATATTTTCTAATTGCTTCTGACTGCAATTTTTTATTTTCAGGCTTTTTTTTTTTTTTTAAAGCGGACGTTCAATGAAAATTGAAAGTCCACACTTTCAAAAGCCCCACAAAGTCAAATCATCTGCAAAGGTGTTTAAAAAAATAAAGCTTTTGCTAAAAAAAATGTTTACCCCAGTCACAGCTTCCAATGCTTCTAAGAAGCATGGTTGACATTACAGTGCCTTACTGCTGCCTCCTGGGATAGCTAGGTATTCAAAATCCTGTGAGAATATGCCCCTGAATTAGACACATAGCTATCCCATAGCAGCTTTCAGGTCAGCTTTAAATGATAACAGTGCAATATTTCTGGGCAATGTGCACAGGAACCAATCCTATGGTGTTCTTTTGGAGGAGCATGTGACAAAGTGAATTATAGGGAGGAAATTGTGGGAGAGTGTGGTCGCCGCATAGCACAAAGGAACATATATATATATACAGCCCTCAAAATTTCAACTCCCCTGCTCACATTTGGCGAGTGGAAAATAGTTTAGGACAAGTGTGGTGGAGCCACATCAGACAGGGGCCAGGCGTCGCTGGTAGGTGGGGTTGAATGGGAGATGATTCTCCTCCCAGCCATCAGCCAGGGGAAGGGAAATAAGAGGAAGAGGAGAGCTGGCCGGATCACACAGAGAGGGGATCTCTGGTGTCAAACAAAGGCCCACCTCCAGGAACGGCTCCTTTGAAAGACAGCACACTGGTCCAATGCCAGGAAATTGAAGTAGTATGTTGTCTATCATAGGAGGCGATCAAGGAGGCAGAACTTTGTTTGACAGATTAGTTCCCCTCTCTGCTTGATCCGGCCAGCTCTCCTCTTCCTCTTCTTTCCCTTCCCCTGGCTGATGGCTGGGAGAAGTATTGGCTCACATGAGGCTGCATTTATGGGCACTGATAGGCACTGATGAGGCTGCATTTATAGAAACTGATAGGCTCTGCTGATGGGCACTGGTGAGGCGGCATTGATGGGCACTGATGAGGCGGCATTGATGGGCACTAATGAGGCTGCACTAATGAGCACTGGTGAGGCTGCGCTGATGGGCACTCATAGGCTACATTGATGGACACCGATGGGCACTGATAGGCTGCATTGATGGGTATTGATAGGCTGTGCTAATGGGCACTGATGGGGCTGCATTGATGGGTACTGATAGGCTGCACTGATGGGCACTGATGAGGCTGCATTGATGGGCACTGATGAGGTTGCACTGATAGGCACTGATGAGGCTGCACTGATGGGCACTGATGAGGCTTCAATGATGGGAACTGATAAGCTGTGCCTATGGGCACTGATTGGCTGTTTTGATGGGCACTGATGAGGCTGCACGGGAGGGCACTAATGAGGCTGCACTGATGGACACTGATGAGGCTGCACTGATGGACACTAATAGGTTATATTTATGGGCACAGATGAGGCTGCACTGATGGGCACTGTTGAGGCTGCATTGATGGGCACTGATAGGCTGCACTGATGGGCAGTGATAGACTGCATTGATAGGCACTGATGGACATTGATAGGCTGAATTGATGGGCACTGATGAGGCTGCATTAATGGGCACTGATGAGGCTGCATTGATGGGCACTGATAGACTTCACTGATGGGCACTGATGGGGCTACACTAATAGATACTCATAGGCTGCATTGGTGGGCACTGATGGGTACTGACAGGCTGCATTGATGGGCACTTATGAGTTTGCACTGATGGGCACTGATTGGCACTGATGAGGCTGCATTGATGGGAACTGATAGGCTGTGCCGATAGGCACTGATAGGTGGTGCTAATGGGCACTGATGAGGCAGCACTGATGGGTGCTGATAGGCTGCATTGATGGGCACTGATGAGGCTACATTGAAAGGAACTGATAGGCTGTGCTGATGGGCACTGTTAGGCTGTGCTGAGCTTATGGGCACTGATAAGCTGTGTTGATGGGCACTGATAGGCGGCATTGATGAACACTGATTAGGCTGCACTGATGAACACTGAAAGGTTTCATTGATGGGCACTGATGAGGCTGCATTGATGGACACTGATAAGGCTGCACTAATGGGCAGTGATGAGGCTTCACTGATGGGTACTGATGAGGCTGCATTGATGGACACTGATAGACACTGATAGTCTGAATTGATGGGCACTGATGAGGCTGCATTGATGGGCACTGATGAGGCTACATTGATGGGCACTGATAGACTTCACTGATGGGGCTGCACTAATAGGCACTCATATGCTGCATTGGTGGGCACTGATGGGTACTGACAGGCTGCATTGATGGGCATTTATGAGACTGCATTGATGGGCACTGATGGGCACTGATGAGGCTGCATTGATGGGAACTGCTAGGCTGTGCTGATAGGCACTGTTAGGCTGTGATGATGGGCACTGTTAGGCTGCATTGATGGGCACTGATGAGGCAGCACTGATGGGTGCTGATAGGCTGCTTTGCTGGGCACTGATGACGTTTGTACCATGGGATTTTCATTAACTTTGCCCTTGCCATTGTGCATACCCTATTTATCACCAGCATAGTCAGCTCATCACGCACATTGCAACCTGCAGATCACGCCTGGGAAGGAGAAATCTCCAACCTGATAATCTCAAACTTCAAACAGCCACACCAATGGAAGTAACCTCACCCCAGAAGTCATCCCGTTGCAAAAGTGAGTACTCCCTCATTGCCACCACACACACTGTCACCCAAGTCATCACCAATGACCCAATAAATGCATCTCTTTGAACGCAAGGGGATTTAATCAAAGAGATTTTCCATGTGGAGAGAAGCTATTAGACATGAGGCGGATGTCCTGTGTGTACAGGAAAACCACTTCCAAACCTCCAAAGCCCCACGCTATTCAAACAAGTCTATCTACATATTTTCTTAGCATGCACACCCGACCACAAATAAAAGAGGTGCCTTACTGGCTCTGAAGAACACAATTTTCTTCCATCTCAGGGAAGCTATATTAGATGAACAAGGCAGATACATTATCGTTACCTGCGATATAAATTCATAGCCCTACACTCTGGTAGCGGAAAGCTATGACCAACACCACAACCAACTACTGAGAGCATACAACAGTTTCTACTAGAGGTAAACCTCCCTGCTCTATCAGACGCTCGTCTCCAAGAGTTGAATGCATCTTTTACCACCTCTGAAACACTTATAGCTACCCTGCCGAACATAAAATCACCAGGACCGGATGGCTTCTCTAACCAATATTTTAAAATATTTAGTAGAGTTCTCTTACAATATATTCAAAAAGTTTTTACCAAAGCTGCGCTACTTCCTCATTCCCACCAGAGATGCTAAAAGCCTATATAGTCACATTACCCAAACCTGGGAAAGCCCCTACTACCCTTGCCAACTTTAGACCAATATCACTCCTAAATTCTTATATAAAAGTTTATGCTAAGTTGCTAGCTAAGCGCTTAACAGATATTATCCCCCTTAATATACAGCGAGATCAGATGGGATTTGTGAGGGGTAGAAAGGCCTCAGGTGCCACTAGAAGAATAACAAACATCATCCACCATGCTAAAAAGACTAGAGCGCCTTCTCTGCTGCTTTCTATAGACACAGAAAAGACATTTGATACGTAACCACTGTACCACTAAAACTTCTAAGGTGGAATATCAGTTTCCCCTGCAACTGTTTGACTCCAAACTCCTCATGCTCCCCACAAAGTGGTTTCCTACTTATGGTATCACTTCCCTACAAAATGTTCTGTTTAACTCTACCCCAAGAGTTTCGAATGGCTTATAACTAGTGTTGAGCGAACACGGACTGTATTATTCGTGTTCGTACCGAATAATTGGATTTTTTGTACCCGAACACGGACACGGACACTTTACTGTATGTTCGGGTAAAAATCCGTGTTCGGTCGTTTTATTTCCGGGTTTTGCATGCTTTGGCGCTCTTTTCATGGCGGGCTTTCAACAGCCAATCAACAATCGTTTAACTGGTGTGCCTTAAGCCATCCCAGCCATGCCTGCAAATGTCTCAGTAGCTGTGATTGGCCGTCTGAAGCATGTGACCAAGTCTTTATAAGTTCGAGGCAGCCGCAGCGGCGTCATTATGCTGCTTAGATTCAGGGACAGAGCACACATCAACGTGCTGGCTGCTGATTAGGGAAAGATAGGCAGGAAAAAACCATTTGTGTCCGGATAGAATTGAGGGACAGGTCGGAGTGTTTAGGCAGGGCGAGTTGTAGGCATTTTAGGGATAGAGTCTGCTGAATTATAGGGTCAGTGTCTTCTACAAACTACAATCGATATTGCTGTGTGGGGGGTGGGGTCTGCACTCAATCCTGATCTACGATCTCTTCTCAATCCTGTTAGGGACAGAGTCTGCTGAATTTTAGGGAAACTGTGTTCTACAAACTACAATCGATATTGCTGTGTGGTGTGGGATTGGAGATAGGCAGGTGTCAGTGATCCACATCCATTTTTCTGTGTGTGAGCTGCAGTGAACACAATCTTTTTGGGCTGCAGTGAACACAATCTTTTTGGGCTGCAGTGAACACAATCTTTTTGGGCTGCAGTGAACACAATCTTTTTGGGCTGCAGTGAACACAATCTTTTTGGGCTGCAGTGAACACAATCTTTTTGGGGTGCAGTGAACAAAATCTTTTTGGGGTGCAGTGAACACAATCCTTTTTGGTGTGCAGTGAACACAATCTTTGTGGGGTGCAGTGAACAAAATCCTTTGTGGGGTGCAGTGAACACAATCTTTTTGGGGTGCAGTGAACAAAATCCTTTTTGGGGTGCAGTGAACAACATCCTTTTTGGGGTGCAGTGAACACAATCTTTTTGGGGTGCAGTGAACAAAATCCTTTGTGGGGTGCAGTGAACACAATCTTTTTGGGGTGCAGTGAACACAATCTTTTTGGGGTGGAGTGAACAACATCCTTTTTGGGGTGCAGTGAACAAAATCCTTTTTGGGGTGCAGTGAACAAAATCATTTTTGGGGTGCAGTGAACACAATCTTTTTGGGGTGCAGTGAACACAATCTTTGTGGGGTGCAGTGAACACAATCTTTTTGGGGTGGAGTGAACAACATCCTTTTTGGGGTGCAGTGAACAACATCCTTTTTGGGGTGCAGTGAACACAATCTTTTTGGGGTGCAGTGAACACAATCTTTGTGGGGTACAGTGAACAGAATCTTTGTGGGGTGCAGTGAACACAATCTTTGGGGGGTACAGTGAACACAATCTTTGTGAGGTGCAGTGAACACAATCTTTGTGGGGTGCAGTGAACACAATCATTGTGGGGTGCAGTGAACTCAATCTTTGTGGGGTACAGTGAACACAATCTCATACTTCTGAAGGTTTGAGGGTGCTGCCTGTTCCATACTCCCCCTACTCCTCATCTAGCCTTTTAGGGGTACAAACAATAGTAATTGGGGCCTAGTGTGGTTGTGTACGTGTGATATACATACACTTTTTTGGGATCATATTTTCTATTCCGCTATTTAATCAAAAACCTTTGGGGATCAGTTAAATTGGGGGATAGTCTGTGTTGGTACGTGTGAGAGAGATCCACCTTTCCAAGTTGTTGGGGTTCATCTCATACTTCTGAAGGTTTGAGGGTGCTGCCTGTTCCATACTCCCCCTACTCCTAGCCTTTTAGGGGTACAAACAATAGTAATTGGGGCCTAGTGTGGTTGTGTACGTGTGATATACATACACTTTTTTGGGATCATATTTTCTATTCCGCTATTTAATCAAAAACCTTTGGGGATCAGTTAAATTGGGGGATAGTCTGTGTTGGTACGTGTGAGAGAGATCCACCTTTCCAAGTTGTTGGGGTTCATCTCATACTTCTGAAGGTTTGAGGGTGCTGCCTGTTCCATACTCCCCCTACTCCTAGCCTTTTAGGGGTACAAACAATAGTAATTGGGGCCTAGTGTGGTTGTGTACGTGTGATATACATACACTTTTTTGGGATCATATTTTCTATTCCGCTATTTAATCAAAAACCTTTGGGGATCAGTTAAATTGGGGGATAGTCTGTGTTGGTACGTGTGAGAGAGATCCACCTTTCCAAGTTGTTGGGGTTCATCTCATACTTCTGAAGGTTTGAGGGTGCTGCCTGTTCCATACTCCCCCTACTCCTAGCCTTTTAGGGGTACAAACAATAGTAATTGGGGCCTAGTGTGGTTGTGTACGTGTGATATACATACACTTTTTTGGGATCATATTTTCTATTCCGCTATTTAATCAAAAACCTTTGGGGATCAGTTAAATTGGGGGATAGTCTGTGTTGGTACGTGTGAGAGAGATCCACCTTTCCAAGTTGTTGGGGTTCATCTCATACTTCTGAAGGTTTGAGGGTGCTGCCTGTTCCATACTCCCCCTACTCCTAGCCTTTTAGGGGTACAAACAATAGTAATTGGGGCCTAGTGTGGTTGTGTACGTGTGATATACATACACTTTTTTGGGATCATATTTTCTATTCCGCTATTTAATCAAAAACCTTTGGGGATCAGTTAAATTGGGGGATAGTCTGTGTTGGTACGTGTGAGAGAGATCCACCTTTCCAAGTTGTTGGGGTTCATCTCATACTTCTGAAGGTTTGAGGGTGCTGCCTGTTCCATACTCCCCCTACTCCTAGCCTTTTAGGGGTACAAACAATAGTAATTGGGGCCTAGTGTGGTTGTGTACGTGTGATATACATACACTTTTTTGGGATCATATTTTCTATTCCGCTATTTAATCAAAAACCTTGGGGGATCAGTTAAATTGGGGGATAGTCTGTGTTGGTACGTGTGAGAGAGATCCACCTTTCCAAGTTGTTGGGGTTCATCTCATACTTCTGAAGGTTTGAGGGTGCTGCCTGTTCCATACTCCCCCCTACTCCTAGCCTTTTAGGGGTACAAACAATAGTAATTGGGGCCTAGTGTGGTTGTGTACGTGTGATATACATACACTTTTTTGGGATCATATTTTCTATTCCGCTATTTAATCAAAAACCTTTGGGGATCAGTTAAATTGGGGGATAGTCTGTGTTGGTACGTGTGAGAGAGATCCACCTTTCCAAGTTGTTGGGGTTCATCTCATACTTCTGAAGGTTTGAGGGTGCTGCCTGTTCCATACTCCCCCTACTCCTAGCCTTTTAGGGGTACAAACAATAGTAATTGGGGCCTAGTGTGGTTGTGTACGTGTGATATACATACACTTTTTTGGGATCATATTTTCTATTCCGCTATTTAATCAAAAACCTTTGGGGATCAGTTAAATTGGGGGATAGTCTGTGTTGGTACGTGTGAGAGAGATCCACCTTTCCAAGTTGTTGGGGTTCATCTCATACTTCTGAAGGTTTGAGGGTGCTGCCTGTTCCATACTCCCCCTACTCCTAGCCTTTTAGGGGTACAAACAATAGTAATTGGGGCCTAGTGTGGTTGTGTACGTGTGATATACATACACTTTTTTGGGATCATATTTTCTATTCCGCTATTTAATCAAAAACCTTTGGGGATCAGTTAAATTGGGGGATAGTCTGTGTTGGTACGTGTGAGAGAGATCCACCTTTCCAAGTTGTTGGGGTTCATCTCATACTTCTGAAGGTTTGAGGGTGCTGCCTGTTCCATACTCCCCCTACTCCTAGCCTTTTAGGGGTACAAACAATAGTAATTGGGGCCTAGTGTGGTTGTGTACGTGTGATATACATACACTTTTTTGGGATCATATTTTCTATTCCGCTATTTAATCAAAAACCTTTGGGGATCAGTTAAATTGGGGGATAGTCTGTGTTGGTACGTGTGAGAGAGATCCACCTTTCCAAGTTGTTGGGGTTCATCTCATACTTCTGAAGGTTTGAGGGTGCTGCCTGTTCCATACTCCCCCTACTCCTAGCCTTTTAGGGGTACAAACAATAGTAATTGGGGCCTAGTGTGGTTGTGTACGTGTGATATACATACACTTTTTTGGGATCATATTTTCTATTCCGCTATTTAATCAAAAACCTTTGGGGATCAGTTAAATTGGGGGATAGTCTGTGTTGGTACGTGTGAGAGAGATCCACCTTTCCAAGTTGTTGGGGTTCATCTCATACTTCTGAAGGTTTGAGGGTGCTGCCTGTTCCATACTCCCCCTACTCCTAGCCTTTTAGGGGTACAAACAATAGTAATTGGGGCCTAGTGTGGTTGTGTACGTGTGATATACATACACTTTTTTGGGATCATATTTTCTATTCCGCTATTTAATCAAAAACCTTTGGGGATCAGTTAAATTGGGGGATAGTCTGTGTTGGTACGTGTGAGAGAGATCCACCTTTCCAAGTTGTTGGGGTTCATCTCATACTTCTGAAGGTTTGAGGGTGCTGCCTGTTCCATACTCCCCCTACTCCTAGCCTTTTAGGGGTACAAACAATAGTAATTGGGGCCTAGTGTGGTTGTGTACGTGTGATATACATACACTTTTTTGGGATCATATTTTCTATTCCGCTATTTAATCAAAAACCTTTGGGGATCAGTTAAATTGGGGGATAGTCTGTGTCGGTACGTGTGAGAGAGATCCACCTTTCCAAGTTGTTGGGGTTCATCTCATACTTCTGAAGGTTTGAGGGTGCTGCCTGTTCCATACTCCCCCTACTCCTCATCTAGCCTTTTAGGGGTACAAACAATAGTAATTGGGGCCTAGTGTGGTTGTGTACGTGCGAGATACATACACTTCTTTTGATCATATTTCCTATTCCGCTATTCAATAAAAACCTTTGAGGATCAATTGAATTGCGGGATAGTCTGTGTCGGTACGTGTGAGAGAGATCCACCTTTCCAAGTTGTTGGGGTTCATCTCATACTTCTGAAGGTTTGAGGGTGCTGCCTGTTCCATACTCCCCCTACTCCTCATCTAGCCTTTTAGGGGTACAAACAATAGTAATTGGGGCCCAGTGTGGTTGTGTACGTGTGATATACATACACTTTTTTGGGATCATATTTTCTATTCCGCTATTTAATCAAAAACCTTTGGGGATCAGTTAAATTGGGGGATAGTCTGTGTCGGTACGTGTGAGAGAGATCCACCTTTCCAAGTTGTTGGGGTTCATCTCATACTTCTGAAGGTTTGAGGGTGCTGCCTGTTCCATACCCCCCCTACTCCTCATCTAGCCTTTTAGGGGTACAAACAATAGTAATTGGGGCCTAGTGTGGTTGTGTACGTGCGAGATACATACACTTTTTTTGATCATATTTCCTATTCCGCTATTCAATAAAAACCTTTGAGGATCAATTGAATTGCGGGATAGTCTGTGTCGGTACGTGTGAGAGAGATCCACCTTTCCAAGTTGTTGGGGTTCATCTCATACTTCTGAAGGTTTGAGGGTGCTGCCTGTTCCATACTCCCCCTACTCCTCATCTAGCCTTTTAGGGGTACAAACAATAGTAATTGGGGCCTAGTGTGGTTGTGTACGTGTGATATACATACACTTTTTTGGGATCATATTTTCTATTCCGCTATTTAATCAAAAACCTTTGGGGATCAGTTAAATTGGGGGATAGTCTGCGTCGGTACGTGTGAGAGAGATCCACCTTTCCAAGTTGTTGGGGTTCATCTCATACTTCTGAAGGTTTGAGGGTGCTGCCTGTTCCATACCCCCCCTACTCCTCATCTAGCCTTTTAGGGGTACAAACAATAGTAATTGGGGCCTAGTGTGGTTGTGTACGTGCAAGATACATACACTTTTTTTGATCATATTTCCTATTCCGCTATTCAATAAAAACCTTTGAGGATCAATTGAATTGCGGGATAGTCTGTGTCGGTACGTGTGAGAGAGATCCACCTTTCCAAGTTGTTGGGGTTCATCTCATACTTCTGAAGGTTTGAGGGTGCTGCCTGTTCCATACTCCCCCTACTCCTCATCTAGCCTTTTAGGGGTACAAACAATAGTAATTGGGGCCCAGTGTGGTTGTGTACGTGTGATATACATACACTTTTTTGGGATCATATTTTCTATTCCGCTATTTAATCAAAAACCTTTGGGGATCAGTTAAATTGGGGGATAGTCTGTGTCGGTACGTGTGAGAGAGATCCACCTTTCCAAGTTGTTGGGGTTCATCTCATACTTCTGAAGGTTTGAGGGTGCTGCCTGTTCCATACCCCCCCTACTCCTCATCTAGCCTTTTAGGGGTACAAACAATAGTAATTGGGGCCTAGTGTGGTTGTGTACGTGCGAGATACATACACTTTTTTTGATCATATTTCCTATTCCGCTATTCAATAAAAACCTTTGAGGATCAATTGAATTGCGGGATAGTCTGTGTCGGTACGTGTGAGAGAGATCCACCTTTCCAAGTTGTTGGGGTTCATCTCATACTTCTGAAGGTTTGAGGGTGCTGCCTGTTCCATACTCCCCCTACTCCTCATCTAGCCTTTTAGGGGTACAAACAATAGTAATTGGGGCCTAGTGTGGTTGTGTACGTGTGATATACATACACTTTTTTTGGATCATATTTTCTATTCCGCTATTTAATTTAACTGGGCCTCCATGCGAGACCTGTGTGCCTTGTTGCGCTGTTTTGAGTACTCCACCAACATGGCCAGTGGCAATGACGCCGTTCTCAGCTTAACTATCCCACTTCTATGCCTCCTTGAAAAAACAATTCGGGCGATGATGGAAGAGGATGTGGCACAGGATGAGGAGGAGGAGGAGGATGAAGAGGTAACATTTCCAAGGCTTTCAGGGCAGTCATTCGCAAGGGGCTCCGAGGGTGGGTTCCTGCACACGCAAACGCCAGGGACGCAATTGTCCAGCAGGGGCACAGTTCTGGAGGATGAGGAGGATGAGGAGGAGGAGGAGCTGGAGGAGGAGATGGAACCATGTTCACAGCAGGGTGGCACCCAGGCCAGCTCATGGCCATCACTGGTGCGTGGCTGGGGGGATACAGAGGACACGGACGATACACCTCCCACAGAGGACAGCCTTTCGTTGCCTCTGGGCAGCCTGGCACACATGAGCGATTACATGCTGCAGTGTCTCCACAACGACCGCCGAGTTGCCCACATTCTAACTTGTGCTGATTACTGGGTGGCCACGCTGCTGGATCCCCGTTACAAGGACAACGTACCGTCCTTAATTCACTCACTGGAGCGCGATCGCAAGATGCGCGAGTACAAGCGCACGCTGGTAGACGCCATGCTGCTGGCATTCCCATCTGACAGCGGGGCCACAGTGGAAGCACAAGGCAGAGGAGGAGGAGGAGGAGGTCGCCAACGCAACCAGGGCACCGCCAGCACCTCAGAAGGCAGGGTTAGCATGGCCGAAATGTGGAAAAGCTTTGTCAGCACGCCACAACAAACAGCAGCACCAGCAGCTCAGATGGAACGTCTTAGCAGGAGGCAGCATTTTACCAACATGGTGGAGCAGTATGTGTGCACACGCCTACATGTAGTGAATGACGGGTCTGCCCCCTTCAACTTCTGGGTCTCCAAATTGGGCACATGGCTTGAGCTTGCCCTTTACGCCTTGGAGGTGCTGGCGTGCCCTGCAGCCAGTGTATTATCTGAACGGGTATTTAGCACGGCTGGGGGCGTTATAACAGACAAGCGCAGCCGCCTGTCCAGAGACAATGTGGACAAGCTCACGTTCATTAAAATGAACCAGGCATGGATCCCACGGGACTTTTCCGTACCTTATGCAGAATAGCAATGGATACCGACCTTACCCACCCATTGTTCCATTTTTGCTCTTTCTCACTCTTTTGGGGTGTACCCTCATTTAAAATTTTTGAAAAGAAGCAGTGTTGGCTACCTCGTCCTCCTCCTCAGGGCCAGATTAATGTAGGGGCTATTGGAGCTGCAGCTCCAGGCCCCTACCTTTTATATAGGCCCCGGGTTGGCCATATTCACTGTTACCGCTCTTCTGTCACTTGTAAACACAGAAGTCTGGCTTCTATGCTCGCTTCCCCAGGCAGCACCCTCAGAACCTCCCCACACAGCGTGAAGGCCGGACAAGGAGGGACAGTTGGCGATGCATGGATGTGTTTATGGGCTTCAGAGACAGCATCCCATGTTGAATTAGGCATGCATGGCTGCACCCTTCCTCCTCTGGGTGCATGGCAAGGCACGGCCCTTAAGGCCCTTCAAAATCCTCAGCACCAAGCCCATGATGCTGTTAATCCGGCCCTGGTCCTCCTCCACCGCCGCTTCCACCTACACCGCCCATAGGTGTGCGCAGCCTATTGCATTAAGGTGTGCACCCCAAAGTTGAAATACACATGCATGTGTTTGCCAGCAGGGAGAGTAATGTATCGGGGCCATGTACCTGTAGGCAAGGAGAAATAGAGCAGAGCAGGTCCCAGGGAGATCTTTCCCATCTCCTCACTGGCAATGCTATGTGCCCTAGGTGATTAGGGTGTGCCCAGGCACACCCAGCACACCCTGTGCGCACGCCTATGTCACCGCCACATCCACCACCACCTCAACCTCCCTCCTACTCCATATGGGCCTCGTCCTTCAGAGATGAAGAAGAACATTGTTTTATTTTTCTGTTTTTTTTTTGTTGTTTTAAGTTATTTCCCTATCCACATTTGTTTGCAGAGCACTTGCCATGCTCTTAATTACGTTTTGCTGCCATTTGCAGCACTCTAGCCCTTTCCTTTGGTGTTTTAGAGCCATTTTAGTGCCTTAAAGTTCGGGTCCCCATTGACTTCAATGGGGTTCGGTGTCCGGGAAAAGTTCGGTAAAAGTCCGGGACACGGACCCGGACTTTTTTTTAAAGTTCGGCCGAACCCGTCGAACACGGACATCTAGGTGTTCGCTCAACCCTAATTATAACAGAGTACAATCTCCCAAGAAGTATGCATTTCTCATGTGTTCACATTTTACACTTTCTGGGCAAACACCCTATCCCAGAGCTGCATTTTCATCCTAAAGTATGGCAATTCTTTTCTTCCCTGACTCTAATTACCAAATTAATATCACTCTTTTTTAACATCATTCAAGATAAGCGGTCTGGGATATGGTTGAACATATGGTTAAAGAGCTAATGGGTGTGTCTCCATGATACCCCCTTATCCAATAAAAGCTATAACAACTAATTGTTGAAACACATTTTAATGGCTGCAAAATCATGTATACCAGAACTTTGGAAGAACCCAGTTGCCCCATCTAAATCTCAATGGCTGGCTAGAATTACAGAAATTCAGGTAATGGAAGATCTCACGATAGCAATGAAAGAACAGAGTGAGAAATATTGGAGGATTTGGACCCCATATTGTTCATATAAAGATCTGCTCACTCTAGATGCAGAGGGTTAACATCTAGGAGGGTAAGATGATATGTAGGATCAGAGATAGATGCCAGGGGGGTTGCTAAGTTGTTGTATTTTTTTTGTAGGGTGTTTTTTAAGGATAGAAAGGAAAAAAGGGATTAACTGTTTAAGGACCACCCTGCATACATATACTGCGGCAGGGAGGCCCTTAAGCGCAAAATCACGTGAATCTGTAAGTGATTTTCTTTTACGGCTCTAGGGCACGTGTGTGCGTCGCTGGAGCCCCACTCCCGCTGTGATTTGACACAGCACATCACATCCCCCGGGAACCCAGTGATGGTTCGGATAGAGGCATTCTGCCAGAGAGAGAAACGGAGATCTTGTGTTTCTGCTAAGCAGAAATACAGATCTCTTTTTTCCTTTAGTCAAAACACATCACCCACAGTTAGAAAGTACTCATAGAGAACACATTTAACCCTTTGGTATGTGGAAAATAGATGCGCTAGACCTATGGTGTAAAAGCAGCACCTGAAAATCCCTGAACCTTGGGAAAAAATATAATGTGAAAAATGTGATGGTGCGCTAGTAAAAATAACTCATAAAGAATAAACAAATATTGCACATATATGAGTTCTTTTTTTTTTTTTTTTTTTTTTTATGCAAATAGTTTTTATTCAGTTTTAAAGACATAACAGAGAAATAAGAAGAAACAAAGCAAATCAAATCAAAATCAAATCAAATCAAATCATTTCTCAACATTGTGATTAGAAGCAGTAACATCCGCTATGAGCACGTATGATAGGTTATCAATCTAGTCATTCAAATTAACGCAAGTAATACAAGCAAAAGAAGCAAGTGCATCACATCCAACAATAAGACAACATTAATTCAGGGTGGCTTCAAGGCCCAAAAATCCCAACATGCATTAAAGGATTGCAATTGTAGCCTATTTATTGCTAGAGCTCTTTCGAGCTGGTAATTAACTTTAAGTAGCTGAACCACATCCGTGAGGTTTGGAGTTTCCTTAACTTTCCATCTGCGAAGCACAGATGTGCGAGCCGCAAGTAACACATGTGTAACCCAGGGTCTATATTGGTCCGGTATGTCAGTAATCCCCAGGTGTAGTAAGGCTAATGCCGGGGTCGGTTTCAATATGCACCCGGTGTGAGAGGACATATATCTGAATATCTGGTGCCAGTAGCTCGTCAAGGAAGGACAGGACCACAAAACGTGGAGTAGAGTCCCTACTTGAGAGCATTCCCTCCAGCAAAGTTGAGAGTAGGATTGAGAGAAGCCCGCCAGACGATAAGGTGTGTAGTACCACCTATTCGTTATTTTTTGGGACATCTCCCAATGATTTGCGCAGTGGGAGTATTTGTATATGGTTGTGAGGGCAGACTTCCACTGGGAAATAGAGAACGTAATGTCAAGGTCGTTATCCCATCGGAACATGTGAGCGGTTTTGTAAAACTCAGAATTGTCCAACAGAGCATCGTAATAGTGTGATAATTTGGGGGTTTTCGTCATTGTTTTCGTGAGAAGGTCCCATATCCTACCATCGACCAAGATCGACCGTAGGGGATGTTCCTGCAAAAAATGAGTTATGCGCAGAAGGTGATAGTGCATATGTTGAGGGAGGTTATATTTGTGGATTAGATCCATAATGGGAGTGAGGGATCCACAGGCATATAGTGAGTTAATGGTGGAGATGTTCCACCGCTTTAACAGGCGCACTGGAAGATCAGGTATATGACAGGCAAGAATATCGATTGGCAGTGTGCACGATGCAGTAATATCCCGTACATCCTGAGACACCGGGGATAGGCGCCATACCCTTAACGTTGCTTGCATTGTGGGCGGTAGATCTATGAGCCTCCATTCCTTCCACCTGTCACTCAGGAGCAAAGTTCTCAGGTCTCCCGTCGGCGACAAATCTCGCTCCAGTTCCACCCACATAGGTGGTTCCTGGGTCGTGATCCAATGTCGCAGTTGAGCCAGTATCGTGGCTCTATAGTAGGTAGCTATGTCAGGGACGGATGCTCCCCCAAACTGTTTTTTCTTAACCAAAATTGAGGCGACGCATCTGGGGCGCTTGCCTCCCCATATATAAGCCGACATCAGTCTAGTCAATTTGAGAAGATGAGTAGCCGGAAAGTGAATGGGAAGTGCTCTGAAGAGGTACAATATTTGGGGCAGTATAAACATTTTATAGGCCGCTACTCTTCCACTCCAGGAGAAGTAGGGAGCATGCATGCGAGAAATGTCCACGTTAATCTTGGACACCAGCCTGTTGACATTCACAGGTAGTAGTCTAAGGAGGTTGGCCGTTAGATCAATACCCAAGTAATGAATGCTGTCTGAGGACCATGGGATAGGAATGGAGGCTTGCAGTTTAGATTGGAGCGTGGCGGGGACCCCTAAATTGAGGACTGTGGACTTAGAGGCGTTAAGCTTATAAAGCGAAACCCTGCTGTAAGATAGGAGTGTGGTGTAAGCCGCTGGAAGCGAAACTTCTGGGTGGGTGAGCATCATGATAATATCATCTGCAAAGAGATTGATCTTATGATGATATGTATGCGTTTTAAAACCTGTGATGAGGGGGTTGGATCGAATTGTTTCGGCCAATGGCTCTATAATCAAATTAAAGATTGTGGGAGATAAGGGACAGCCCTGCCTTGTACCATTAGTTATATTGAAGGTTTTGGATAGCGTGCCCGAAGTGTACACTTGTGCCGTCGGTGAGGAATAGAGGGCCATTACAGCGGATAGAATGGGTCCTGAGAAGCCAAATTTTTGGAGTGTAGCTCGCATATAGCCCCAATGAACTCTGTCGAACGCTTTTTCGGCGTCGAGGGTTAATAGAACAGAGGGAAGTTTGGAGGAATGTGCCTGATGTATGATGCTCAAGAGTCTCCTTGTTGCATCAGAGGTCTGCCTACCTGATGTGAAGCCCATCTGATCCCTATGTACAAGCGTGGGGAGAATAGTTTGAATGCGTTTGGACAGGATACGGGCGTAAATTTTTGCATCAGAATTTAGTAGGGAAATGGGGCGAAAATTGGCCGGTGTGGTGGGGTCTTTACCTGGTTTGGGTAACGTGACAATATGGGCACTTAGGATATCTGAGGGTAATGCGGAAACTACCATTGCCTTGTTATAGACTTCCGTCATAGTAGGACTTAAGTGTTGACTAAATAGTTGATAAAATTCGTTGGAAAACCCGTCGGGGCCAGGCGATTTACCTTTCGGTAGCGATGTGATACTGGAGCGCACCTCCGCGGACGTAATCGGAGAATTAAGTGTAAGCAGTTGGCTTTCTGAAAGGGAGGGTAGGGACACCGCGTTGAGGAATCGGTTAATATCCTCCGCGGACGGATGATGTTCAGACGGGTTATCCCCAAGGTTGTACAAGGCACTATAAAAGTCAGCAAACGCATCCGCAATGGTTTGCGGATGAGTAATTTTAGATGCAGGTGACGGGTGGAAGAGGAAGGGGATTCTGGATTTAGCCTGTTTACGCTTAACCTGTGTTGCCAAAAATTTGCCAGCCTTATTGGCTTGGCAGTAGTATTTTTGTTTAAGATATTGAAATTGTCTGTTGGATTGTTCTAGAAGGAGAAGGCGCAATTCTTGTCTCAGTGCAAGAAGTTCCCGGGACACGGAATCAGTAGGGTTTGCTTTGTTATTTGTTTCTAAAACGTGAATCTTGTGTGTCAGAATGGAAACCCGATCCCTCCTCTGCCTCCTGAGCCGTGCCTGCTGCTGGATGCACACCCCTCGTATGAAGGCCTTTTGTGCACCCCACAGCACCCACGGGTCAGAAACAGAGGTACTGTTAAGGTGGAGGAAGTCCTGCAATTGCTGAGATACGTAGGATCTACACTTCTCATCCTGCAACATTTTAAGGTCACATCTCCAGATATAAGCACTGGTACACTTTGCCGTGTCCTCTATGGTCAATTCCACCGCCGCGTGGTCCGACCACGTGATGTCATCAACCGCAGAGGAGGAGGCCTTACCCAATAAGAACATGTCAACAAAAAACATATCTATGCGAGAATATGAGTGATGCCTAGAGGAAAAAAAAGAATAGTCCCGCTCCATGGCATGGTGGCATCGCCACACGTCAAACAATTTTTCCTCATGGATCACCTGCCCCAAAGATTGCTGTCGGCCCCGGGGGGACGCCGAAGAGTCCAACCTGGGGTCGACAACAGCATTAAAATCTCCACATAACAACAAATGACCGTATTGGATCGCTGATACCCTCTTAAGGATCCTTCGCAAAAAGCGAACTTGGTGGGAGTTTGGAGCGTATACACTCACCAATGTGAGCGGAAGGTCATTGAGGTCACAGGTCACTATAATATACCTGCCGTCCGGGTCCAGTACTGACTTGTGTATACGCACTGTGAGAGAGTCGCGAAAGGCTAGCATGACCCCTCTTTTCTTTTCAGTGCTGGAAGCTAAGAAGACCTGTGGATAGTTCTTGTGGCCATGGCATGGCACTTTGTCGGCCTGAAAATGGATCTCCTGAACTGCCAGCACGTCTGCTCTATGAAGCAGTGCCTCCTTCCACAAAGAACGCCTCTTGGCCGGATGATTTAGACCGTTAGCGTTAATAGACAAAAATTTGATGGTCATGTTTCAGGCAGGGCAACGAGCAAGGCAGAGCAGATGGTACACACAGGCAAGGTATTTGTCGCGAAGAAAGTGTTGAGAAACCAATAAACAAAAACAAAAAAAGAAAAGAGAACCGTAGAAGAACATAAAAAAAGAGCCGTCTCAGCAGCTCGCGTGCGAGAAATTCGCAAAAAAAGCCAATGGAGGGCCGAAAGATAGAACATCTTTCAAAGGCCATAGACACATCGTAGGTCATCAGCGGTGATTAGGGCTGGTATGGGTTGAGGAAGGCCTGGAAGACCGTTTTCGGGACGCCACCTGCCATTCACCGTCCAGTGGGCGCAGAGGTGATGAGATTGGGGCAGAAGCTTGATCAGCCGGGAGAATGTTCCATTTCCTGAGCATAGCGAGACCTTCCTCTAGGGATCTGATCACTGCCGTGGAGCCTCCATGTGTCACCAGGAGAGTCGCTGGGTACCGCCATTTATGTTGGATTTGGTGGTTACGCAGAGCCTTGGTTATGGTAGAGAGGTTGCGTCTGGCCATCAGCGTGTGCCTGGATAGATCTGGCAGTAATTGTACGTTGCAATAGGGTTCAGGTAACTGTCCACTCTGTCTAGACGCAAGCATTATTTTGTCCTTGGCAGTGAAAAAGTGGACTCTAAGTAGAACATCCCGTGGTACATTACCCTCCAGGAACGCTGGCTTGGGCAGTCTGTGGATCCGATCAATAAGAAGTTCCGATTCATGCAGAGTAGGGACAAGCAGTTTGAATAAAGAGACAACATGTTGCTGCAATTGTTCAGGAGAGATCGCTTCAGGAATGCCTCTCAGTTTTATATTATTGCGTCTGGAGCGATCCTCCAGATCCGCCACTTTATTCTTCAACCAGGAGATTTCTTCCGTTTGGTTGTTTAAACGGTCTATGACCGAATTGATGGTTTCAGCATGAACCTGCACAGACTGTTCCACAGACCCAATCCTGGTCCCCAAGGCAGATATTTCTGCAGTAATTTGCTGCGTCTGCTGTTTCATCTCAGCCTGCATGTTAGCCTGCAAAGAGAACAGCATGGCTCTCATAGCAGATTCAGATATGGGGTTTCCCCCAGCAGATTGTTGGGCAGACTGGGACGTGTCTGAGGGTAGCTGCGGTGCCAGAGTGGAGGGAGGAATAGCAGTGTCCATACCTGATCCTTCATACACTCCAGGAGGCGAGTCCCTTCTCTGCCTGCTCTTGGCTGGGCTTCTGGAGGTCGGCGATGGAGGGGAGGGCGATCCCGAGGAAGATCCGCTGTCCGGGTTCCCTATCACCCTGTGCTGCGGGTGCAGTGGTGTTAATGGAGGGATTTTGGCGAGCGGTCCCGCTGCTCCTGCAGCCTGCTTAGCGTTCCGAGCAGGTCCGGGTCCGCCGCCGCCATTTTGTTGGAGTCCATGCGTCTGAGAGATGAAGAAGCCGGACAGCTTATTGAGCTGTCCGGTCTCCTTCTTCTTGTTGCGGGTCATCACGGCGGCTTCAGCGGGCACTCACTGAGCGGTGTAGCAGGTCGTAGGGGCGAGAGCAGCCCTGAATGCGGCGTATGTCTTAGGGTGGCCGGCGGAGCAGACTCAAAGGACGTCCATCCGCTGCGCTGGTAGCCACGCCCTCCACATATATGAGTTCTGATGAGGATACCGATAGATATATCCAAAAACATTATCTTGTGAGTAGCAAAAACAATATGCTCAGATTCAGAAGTGTATACAACTCGATCTGTACAAATCAGAAAAAAAAGTGACAAAAGCAGTGTGCTCAAAAACAAATGGTGAATGCTAATCAATCAATACATGTGCTGAGTGATAAAGCAAAGTGCTCAAAGTCCAAAAAAAAAATGCATATAAATGATGTAGAAAAAAGTTCATAAGGTATCCGACTGCGGTGGAATGGTGAGCAGTGATTCAACACAGCTGACACCCTCGGGTATTGCATGCAACCCCACAGTGATCACATGAATGGATGGCTGCTTACCAGACTCCAAATAAATCAGTGCAGATATATATCTCCAGATGGAATAAGCTGAGCCTCGGCAAGTACACCAGATGATATCAGCAACAATGAACACTGACACTGAACCCCCCACAGATCAAGCCAGACAGACTCCAAATGGATCAGTGCAGATTGGTGTCTCTGGACGGAATAAGCTGAGCCTCGGTACATACACCAGATATTAACAGCACCCACTAACACTGACACTGAGCTCCTCACAGATGGAGCCAGACTTTCCAAATGTAGCATAGGAAAATAAAAACGGCCAATAGTGCATTATCCTTAAAACATTTATTAGTTAAAAAAAGTGTTGCACTTACATCTATGTAAAATGGTCACAGCTTAAATGGTATATTTAGGAAATGTCAGACGGACACCATACTCATTCACATGGGGAGGCAGTATCTGGGGGCCCCCGTTGTTAAAGGGGGCTTCCAGATTCCAATAATCCCCCTGCTCGCAGACCCCCACAGCTACTGCCCAGGGTAGTGGGGAAGAGGCCCTTGTCCCCATGGGGACAAAGTGCTTTGAGATGGGGGGCAAAGCAGCCCCCCCATGTTGAAAGAAGGTGACCTGGTAGGGTTCCGGAGGGGGTGAACTTGCTTATCCCCTCCTTTCCTGACCTGCCAGGCTGCATTCTTGTATAAGGGTCAGGATTTTGGGGGGATAAGTGTCTGGTATGGATTTTTTATTTTATTTTGGTGTGGGGTTCCCCTTAAAATACAAACCAGACCCAAAGGGCCTGGTATGGATTGGGGTGAACCCCACACTCTTTTTTTCTGAATTTTCTATTGCTGGTATTTTTTTTTTTACATTTCAGCTCTCAGCGAGAAAGCCCACTAACAGCCGATGAGTCATTGGTTGTTAAGTACCCAGCGACCGTCTTCCCAGCCCCCTCCTTAACAAACAGCTATTCTTCACACAAAATTCAAATAGGTCTATAATTTTTCAACAGTTTCTTGTTGGATTGTTCCAAAAGTTTGAAATTTGTTAGAAAACAAATGTACAAAACAAAATTAAACAAATATCAATGAAAGTATTTCCTATTTAATTGAGAGATTTGGATACATCTGAATCTCGGAATAACCAAAAATTTGTCCGAACTTATATTCGGATGGAAACTAATTGCACATGCCTATTATGAAGGTTTGCCTAGGCAGAACATCTCTATGATGACACAGATCTGCTATGCATAAAAACCCTTTGTTAGTCCATCAATCAAAAGTTTTAGGGGTTAGGCCCAAGGGTGAACTCTAGATTCTGAAACAATGAGGCCAACGGGCTATAAGGTGATTTAAATTTATAAGCCCTAGAGAGTCTATCCTATATCCCAAAAGAGAGTGATAAAGAAGGGCAGTATAGTGGGCCACTGTTTAGGTGGCAGTCAAAACATATGTGAAATTGGTCTGGATGGGAAAGAGTAGGATTCTGCTAAGGGATAGGATCTTGCTGTATGAAATCAAATCAACCGTGCTACCTGGGCTGCATAGAAGTATTTAACTAAGTCTAGGTACCCCAAATCACCTCTCTTCTTTTTGAGTTTACAAAGCATGTTTGTTGACCCAGGGCCTTTTGTCCCCCCCAAAATAAGCAATAACATTTTCCTTTGAAATGCAACCAGATCGGATCTTTTGAATGCAACTCGGAGGGTGCAAAATAAATATAAAATCCTCGGAAGAACATTCATCTTCAAAGAATACAGTCTGCCAAACCATGATGGAGGGTTGAGTTGCTATTCAGCCAGATCTTCTGGGAGTTTTTGGTATGGTGGGGATCATTTTGTGAATATAAGTGTGCAAGGAAGGCATAAGATAAATGCCTGGGTAGGGGAGGGCCTCAGTCTGCCATTGGAATGTGTAGGTCTGTTTTAGGGCTATAACAGTGCCCTCAAGCGTTATATTTAATGCCTGAGATCATGCATGATTTATCGTGAAACAAGATATGTGTGAGACAGGTTGAAGTATTCTGTATTTGGCATGGAGGTAATGGGCGAAGATAGCATCATAAGGATATCATCAACAAAAAGAGAGTGCATGTATGCTCTCTATCCCCACAATCAATACACCATGTATTTTTATTGCCAAGGGCTCAAGAGCCAAAATAAACAGTAACAGGGAACAATAATCAGAACAGGGAACTTGCCGGGTACCTCTATGAATTGGGTCCAGGGCTCAAGATGAGTATGTTTTGACCAGCAGCAATGCAGTGGGAGAGCTATAGAATACCGGGAGCTTTGACAAAAACCATGGGCCAAAGCCCTGTATTTTTTTACCTGGGGATCTTTCCAGTAACACTTCATATCCTAGAATGACACCTTTCAACTTTGAATGCTATATTTAATAGAACAAAAAATAAAGCAAATATAGTATTTTATTGTAAGAATTTTCATACACTTTAATGTAATGCTCAACTGAACTTTAAATTTGTAATATCCTGTTTATTAAAAAAAAAAAAAATGTAATTGTAACGCATACCATTTATCAGAGCTAAGATGTGTATTCGTTAAAAAAAAAAAAAAAAAACCTTTAAATTAAATTGCGATACGAAATTACAAAAAGGACTGCTATTAAATAAGACTCCATCCATTTAAATTGGATGGGTACTCGATTTACATGTTTTTGTAAATGCTCTCCATTATGTTTCCAATCCAAACAGCAGGATACAATGTAAATGTTTGTAATGACCTTTACTAATTAAGTACTGTTTACATTGTTCATGTACAAGAGGATCACTATCATATCAATTACATTGACCAAATAATCTTAAATATCAATGACATTAAAGATGTATGCATGGTGAGTTGCATCATTTGTGGTGCACAGAATACTAAGTGAGGATGTGAAATAACACACCAAGACTTATATTACATTTTATGTCCAACGCTTGCTCTCTAGGAAGCAGAATATATTCTATGACAAGTGCTACTTGTTGATCACCCTTTCCACAACCTCATGTCTTTACAAATGAATTTATCTCTTCAAGAACATAACTTTCGAAGCACTAGAAAAAAATAAAAAAAATTATATTTCTTGGGTCTTAAATGACAGATGTAGAAATTCAAGAAAGCATGAAATAAATGCAATATTTTTTTTGTTTGCACAATACAATTTTCACTCTTATTTTTGAGTAAAGGGAAAGCTAAAGTATTTTAATGCTGTTTGCAGTCCTTATGCATTCCATTTTTCTATATCAGCCTCTTCCCCTATAATATTTAATGTGGGCTTTCATTGGACAATTTCTGGTAATGTTTTATAAAGGTACAAATCTTGGACTTGGAGAAAGACCTAAAGTAATGATACGCACAATATTTACCCAACTGTTTACTAAATCTGTATTTTTATAAAAAATAAATAAAAATAAAAAACACTGAAATGAATCTTATTGCACACAAATGCAATTTAAACTCCATTTATTTATTTTATTTGTACAAAATAAAATATGAGATAATGTTGGGTAAATAGATACCAAATATGTCAAGCCTTAAAACCACATGTGCTCGCAAAATTACAAAACATGATGGTACACAAAATTATCAATAGGCAAATCCCTTTTCCTGCCTTTACAGCTTGTCACTTTAGAGTAATACAAGAATGGAAGATCTAAAATTATGTCTGATGTTTGTGGCAATATTTATATAACATGTGTGCTCCAATTATTGTTTACATACACGAGAATGCCCTTTGCAACATTTTCATGTGTGAGTGTGTGCAGGATGATGGGGCTGCCTTTCAATTTTTTGGGGGGTATTTTCATAAATTTTACCTCAATTAATTATTTTTTTACATTTACAGTACCTATTTTATAGCATTGGGCAATGACTAGTGCTCTTTATGTAGACATCAAGAGTCCATTTGCCACTTGCGGACTGCCCATCGTAGATATACTGGGACAGGGTGGACACTCTGTGTATGATCACATACCTAGTACATGATCTGCACCCTGTGACAGGGGGCATGCTCATGTGCCCCCGCTGCCCAGCTGTGCTGCTAATCGCTGCAGCACCAACTAATCAGCAGGTGCTGGCTGTGATTGATCATTGGCACCCACTGATTAGCTGATGTAAACAAACACACATGGCTCTCTTTTGACAGCAGCAATGTGCTGTTTTTCCTCCCTGCAAAGCTTGGTAAAAACAATACACAGCACACACATTAACACATGTTGGGCAAACATTCAACCCCTGATCGCCCTAGATGTTAACCCCTTCCCAGCCAGTGTCATTAGTACAGTGACAGTGCATATTTTTTAGCACTGATTACTGTATTAGTGTCACTGGTTTTCAAAAAAGTGGCAAAAGTGTCAGGTAGTATCCGATTTTCCACTCCAATATCACAGTCCCTCTATAAGTTGCTGATCGCTGCCATTACTAGTAAAAATAAATAAATTAAAACTCCATAAATATATCCCATAGTTTGTAGACGGTATAACTTTTGTGCAAACCAGGACAGGGATCAGCATGTATTGTATAGAAATCACCAGTTTGCACTCCACCTGCGTTCCAGCTGACCTGAAATGATGTATCTCAAACACCACCTAACGCTGTTTCGTCAGCCTATGTCTGACATCCTCTAGGGTTCAACTCCTGAGGACGTCAGACATAGACTGATGAAACGGCATTGAATGGTGTTTGGGATACGTCATTTCCAGTCAGCTGGGAAGCAGGTGCAGGGCAAACCGGCGATTCCCATACAATACATGCTGATCCCTGTCTTCCTTGATTTAAGTGCAATACAACCTTCTTTTTTAAATAAAATATTTGAAATACTGCACCATGAGAGTGTTCCTTCCTCTCCCTCTCTATATGGCAACACTGGGGCTTTGAATTCTCTATATTTACGTTACGTATATACATATTGCATAGATGACCGTAGCAGTTTGAATTAATTCCTGTGACCTCATGTATGACATCTTGGATTTTCCCATATGTGCAATTTGAGTCCCTTTAATAGGGGTCAATCAAGTCTGGTGAGTGTATAGTGAATCTGCATGCTGGTGGAGAGGAACCTTTCTTATACTCACTGAGGACATTATTTACGTTTGGGATCATATATGCACTTCACAATTTGTATGTATTTTCTATAATTTAAATGAAGATGTATTTTTTTTTTTTGTCTATTCACTATTGTTTATTCACTATGGTGATATGTATTTTATGATATAAGAGCATGATTCCTTTGTCTCTTTTCAAATAAAATAACACAGAGCTATATCGCAAAAAAAATGGTCATGAAAGGGGGTACATTTTTGAAGCAAAATGGTTAGACCCCAAATGTCTCCCCTGCTTTCTATTGCAGCTAATCGAGTACAGATCATTCATGATTTTTTACTTCCTTTACTACAGTAGCAAAGGAATGAAAATTCAAAAGCCAAATACACTCATTTACAGCAGATGAAAAAAATGTATTATGTTCTCTAAAATCCTCACCATCCTAAACACATTTTTTGTTGCCTGGGTTCCCAGGAGTGGGAGAGCCTCAAAACCATAGACAATGGGGGCTGGCTGGCTGGCTGGCTGGCTGGCTGGCTGGGGGGGGGGGGGCAAACCATGAGAACTTTAAAAGTAATTGGGAAGATATACAACCACCTGAATCACTTTTACATTACAGCCAGAACTGGTTGAACAAAACAGATACAATCTTACAGCAGTGACTGTAGCTCTGAGCTTGTTTTAATTTCTTCACTATCTAGATGTGCTCCAGAGAGCAGCAGTAGTCAAAATTTGAAGATCTGGGTGGTAAAATGTTGGCCAAATAGTGATTACATTCAATCAGATTGAGTCACTGTTCAAATACTTAGACTGCTACAGATATTGGCACTAAATGATTTAATAAACTTTGGTTGAAAAATCAAAGCTGATGCAAAATTGTGGACAAACAATGACATGTGTCAGGAATCCAGATGTGTAGGAATCCAGACAGCCACAGGTGCTACATTAGTATGAATACAGCAGCCAGCAGAGTGGATGGGAGATTCAAGCAGTTTCTCTTTTTCACCTTTCGGGGCTGAACAAGAAAAATCTAAACGTGTATGGCTAATCTAAGTATTGTTGCAGGCCTTGGCTCTCATTAGAATTATCAAGGGATGAGTGAATACCTCCCTAGCCACCATTCCTAAAACAGATAGAAGAAAATAGGGAGAAGTTAGGAAAGGTTCTGAGCATAAAACCAGATTTTCACAGCTGCTAGACAGGTTATCAATAAATTGTCTTAATTAGTAAAGTAATATAAATACAGTACAACAAACAATAATTTAAAGTATTACTAAAGGCAAAACCTTTTTTTAGTTGTGGATATAGTGTAGGGATTAGAAGACCTGTCAGTTTTTTTATTGCTGTTTGTGCCCCTTAGGGAGATGCACCCTATTTATTTATGTTGTTTACCATTATTATTGAAAGTTAAAGTAAAAGAAAATCCCACATTTTGAATTGTCCTCAAAAAGTATTAGAGGAGAAATCTTCCAATGGGGACATTTATTCTAGCGACATGGGGGATTGCAAGGGATTCCCTTAATTTGCAGGGGTTTCCTCTCACTTTCTGTTTTTGGCTATGGGACAGGAAGCAAAGTCAGCCCAATGGGATACAGATGGCAAAAAAAAACTGACAGAGGTTATCCCTCCCTTACAATTATCCAAAAAAAAAAGTTTGCCTACAGTTCTATTTTAAAAATAAAAATCTAAAACATTACTTCCAATCTAAAACTTCAAACAAACAGCTAAATCTATATTATAAATCTATGCATATCTACTGTTCTTTATGCCAAAAGATCTGTAATCCTGCAGATTCAATTATCTGATTCATACATGTCTGCTATGATTCACAAGCAGTCATTTGACTTTCTTGGTTTAGCAATTTAGCTTCCTAAATCACTTCACCATCTTCCTTTTGTTCACTGGACAATGAATCAGAATTATCAGGTCTATTCAGCAACCATGGAGGAAAACAGCAGGAAGTAAAAATATTTAATTAGAAAGTAGTAAAGTGGGGTGTGGTTTGGCCGCGAAGCAGGATGGCTGCTTGACTCACTAGCTCTGCTCTCCCCTGGAACTTTACAGCAACCAGCGGCACCGGTATCCCTGCTTCCTCCTTCTGTAAGGAGGATTTCACTCCTGGAGGCCACCTGGCTATGTACTGAAAGAAATCCAAGCCACAGGGACTCCATGGCTCAACGACTTCTTCATGCAGCTTGCAGCCGCTCCAGCATATCTTTCAGGATGGCGCCTAGCAGGACGGCTGCTCATAGACCCCACCAAACCTACAGTGTCCCCCTGCCTCTGATAGCCTTTCTGACATGGAGGAAGATTCCCCATCTGCTGCGCCTACCATACTCCCATCTCCTGATAAGAGTAGAGCAGCCCTATCACCAGCACATTCCCCATCTAAGCCTCCCTTTACTGAAAAGCAGCATGCAGGTAAGCCACTTGCTCCATCCCAAAATGAGTCTCACATTAACTCTTTTGCTACATTACCTGCTTCTGACAGTCCAGCATCTGAATCTTCTTTGAAATCAATGCTGCTCTCACTGCAAGATGATTTACAGAGAAACCAGCAGAAAGCTATTGCTCATGTGCACAGCAGTATAGAACAACCTGAGGAATGCACTGATTTCTTTTTTTTTTTTTTTAATTCTTTTATTTTAGAATTTTTAAGTATTACAATGCAAATAAAAAAAAAAAATAAATAAATCAGTGCATTCCTCAGGTTGTTCTGTACTGCTGTGCACATGAGCAATAGCGGTCCGCAGGTTTCTCTGAAAATTATCTTGCAGTGAGAGCAGCATTGATTTCAAAGAAGTTTCAGATGCTGCATTTACTACAAACATCAGTAATATATAAATATTTCAATAATAAAAAATGTAAATAAATATGTAATAATAATAATAAAATAAAATAAAAATAATATAAAATAATGAATGAATAAATAAAGAAATACAATAAATGTTTCTCTCCTTGTCAAATTTCAGACAAAAAATATGAGTAAATGCAGTGTTAAAAATATATATATATATTACATGACATGAGATTACACAGTGAATGATGAGGCAGTGTGAGGAGAATAATAATAATAATAATGATAATAATAATAATAAAATGTAGAGTAAAATAAATAAATACAATTTAAATAAGGAAATGTTAAGTAGGATAGTGATGAGATGGAGGGTGGAGAGGGGGCAGTGTTAGGTAGATTATTACCCCTGATAGGAATGCACTGATTTCACTGAAGGGCAACTCAGAGAGGTAGCTAAAGCTCACAATGTGGTTCATGATATATAAGAAGAGCAAACGGAACTCTGTCACCAAATTCTCCTTAAAATCGCTGACCTAGAGAATTGTTCCAGAAGGAATAATATAAAATATAGAGGTGTACCACAGACAATCAATCCCTCTAAATTAGTGCCTTCGTCAACAGCTTTTCCACACTTTAATTCATTCTCTTTCTCTACAAGATGTGATGATTGACTGAGCACATAGGATTCAAAAGCCTAAGCACCTCTAAGGATCCATTCCAAGAGATGTCCTTGCTCAGATAACTTTATTTCCTGTCAAGGAGCAGCTACTACTCATTACAAGATCCATGTGCACATTGCCATATCCTTATGTGGGTGTTACTCTTTACCAAGATATCTCAGTTGCCATGGCTCAGGCTCAAAAATAAGTTGCATCAGTTACTGCAATATTACGCAAGTGGGGAGTGGTCTACAAATGGGGGTTTCCAACAAAGGGTCTTGTTATCTTTCAAAACCAGCTAATTCTAATTTTGACTCCCAAAGATGACCTTAAGCAACTTCACTACTGGGGACTCGTAGCCAATCCTCTTCTGAACAACCCACAATATAAACAGGGGTCAAGGCTCTCTGGCACATGGATCTCTGTTGGCTATGCTTGAACTGGCGACTTACATGTTTCTATCACTGTATGGCTCTTATTATTTGGGCAGATACCTTATATTTAAATGCATGTCCCATGGTATTGGAGAGTGGATCCATGAATGTTGTTTTTTTACACCCAGTATTATGGTGTGCTATGCACACTGTTGTCCCTGGTATCTTTGCTGTTGGTTTACTTTTGTTTTTTTCACTATAATGTCTTGTTACAGTAAGTGGTATTTTTGCTGATGACACAACTATGTATCACCAAATTAATTTTGAAATTGGTATCTGTGCCATTGTTGTACTATGGGGTAGAATCCTTTTCTAAATCACACTAGCCACTGCAAATTTTAAATTATCACACCTAGAGGAAGATCCCTCTTACAGATTTCTATGCTATCTGCATCCTTTAAAAACCATTGTCCGATGATCGATACTCATCAAAAGTCCTTTTATAAATCCATCCTAAATAAAATATGACCCTAACTGCCAGATCAAGTTATCCTATGTGGTAAATTATTGACATAGTTAATCACTCCTTTGACTCCTCCAGTCCTCGCAGAAAATGCTCTACTGTCCTTCCATCCTTACTCACCTCAGATGATTTTTATGATCCTTGTTGATGCATGCATGGGAGGAAAAAATGAATATACTTACTATTTGCCTACACAAAAACAACACACACACATATTCCAAACTTGATCTGTTCCTAAAATCTAAGCTTATGTTACAAACTGTTCCCTCAGCCTCCGTAGGCCCTATTATATGGTCTGATCATACACCATTGTTGACGTTTAGATGTTTATGTTCAAACACTTCAGGCTACGTTCACATGTAGGCGCTTTGGGGCGTTTTGGGGGCGTTTTTCTGCTCTAGGATCAGCTCTCAAAATGCCCAAGCTTCTTTTTGGGCAGATTACAGGTGTTTTTCATTGGTCTCTAGTCAATCTAAAAACGCCTGCACAAAAAACGCCTGTAAAAACGCCTGAAAAAACGCCCATAAAAACGCCTGTAATAGCAACGCCAAGATGTGAACGTAGCCTCAATCATTTTAGGCATATTTACATATACACAGATGAATCTGAGAGTTCTTACACAAAAGAGGTAGTTCCATTTGCAATACACATTTATTGATAGGGTTACATAATATATATAATATACAAATGTCACACTAAAGAGTATTTACAATACAATGTACAGTATAAGTCCCCTGGCTTATATGCTATTTACAAATTACACACACAAATCCATATTTACAATACAATGTACAAGTATGAAGTTAGTTTACCTCTCAACTTCAGGTCTGGTCATACTGACTATTGTGTTTCCCAACACAAAGAGAACACATAGCTTGTTGAAAAAGCATTGTATCCCCTCTACTTTCTGTACTGTGGCTAATTAGTCACTGTACCTAGAAAATGTATATTGGGCATCACATTATTGGAAGATTCGAAGAAGACTGCTGTTTTCCACCCATGTGATAAGGTAAAACAAAAGGCTAACCTTTAAAGTGGAACTATTTACAGTAACACCAACAAGACACTCAATACTTTAAATATATTTCCATGTAACTGAAATATATTTCTAATTATAATATAATTAACATCAGTTGATGGAGATTTCACATAAACCCATTATCTAACACCAGTATCCATAATTATTAATGTAACTTTCTCCTCCAAAAAGAATACCATTTGGAGAATGAACACTTTTTATTTGACCCATTCTACATACCACAAAGATCAGGTCTGAAATTGAATCTTACTTTATATACAAATTGAAATAAGTTGATAACCCTACTATTTTTTAGAATAAAACCAGTTATTAGGGGTTTGTTCTTGAAGATGGGTGCTCATGGGAAGCGACTGC